>NW_028261394.1:1584968-1832468 GCF_051295495.1 Thamnophis sirtalis | reverse complement strand
TTTCGGTTGCTAAGTGAGTTTTTGACCCATTTTGCACCCTTTCCTGGCACAGTCGGTAAGTGAATCACTGCAGTTGTTCAGTTGGTCACACGGCCGTTAGGCGGATCTGGTTTTTCCAACGACTTCGCTTGTAAGGCGGTCGCAAAATGGATCACGTGGTCGCAGGACACGACCGTCATAAATGTGAGTCAGTTGCCAGTGGCCTGAATTTTGATCATTTGACCATGAGGATCCTGCCATGATCATGTGAAAAATGGCCATAAGTCACTTTTTTTTCCGTGCCCTTGTAACTTTGGAAGGTCACTAAAAAGCTGTTGTAAGTTGAGGACTATCTGTATTGGTCTCGCTGGGTTGCCGAAATGGGTGGATCAGACAAGACTTCAGGATGTTGCTGGTCCTCCATAATGGCCAAAGCAGAAGCATTCTTTTCTGGAACGTGTTACATGCCATCCGCGTTTAGCGACCACAATTGGGATCGGCAATTCGGTTGTTAAATGAAACGGTTGCTAAGTGAAATTGCTTTCCTTTTTACGCTCTTCCTTCAGCTTTCCTTTGCTTTGCACATCTGCGAAGGTTTGCAAAAGCAGGGTTTCATCGGTCGCTAAATGAGGACAGTCTGTACTGCGCCAGAAGCCCTCGTGATGAAGAAGGGAAAAAGAATGTTTTAAATCTTTGCCGACCTGGAAAAATATTTTTGCAGAAGTCGTGCAAGCAGAACGTTCAGAATTTGGTCATGAAATGTGAATCATATTTGTTTCTTTAATTTTTTTTAAGACTTTAAGTTTCTAGCCCTCATGGGAGTGGGAACAGGAGCATGCACAGACAGGCCCTCCGACAGGACCCTGGCCCAGAAGGTCAAACCTGAAAGCTTAGCATGGCTTGTGCTTCGGCCCGCTTTTCTAAGGGGTCTTAAGCAGCTTGCACAAAATACAGGCGCATTGCTCCTTTGAAAGCTTGTGTGGAGGACAGAAAATGTTTGCCGGGCACCTGAGTTCAAACCCTTCAATAAATGGTTTTATTGCCTTAATAAGAGGAGTCCTTCGGGATTGGGCGGCCTATAAATTAGCAATAGCAATAGCAGTTAGACTTATCTACCGCTTCATAGGGCTCTCAGCCCTCTCTAAGCGGTTTACAGAGCCAGCATATCGCCCACAACAACAGTCTGGGTCCTCATTTCACCCACCTCGGAAGGATGGAAGGCTGAGTCAACCTTTGAGCCGGTGAGATTAGAACCGCCGAACTGCAGATAACAATAGCAATAGCAGTTAGACTTATATACCGCTTCATAGGGTTTTCAGCCCTCTCTAAGCGGTTTACAGAGTCAGCATATTGCCCCCACAGTCTGGGTCCTCATTTCACCCACCTCGGAAGGATGGAAGGCTGAGTCAACCTTTGAGCCGGTGAGATTAGAACCGCTGAACTGCAGCTAACAGTCAGCTGAAGTGGCCTGCAGTACTGCACCCTAACCACTGCGCCACCTCGGCTCTTTCAAATTCAATAAATAAATAAATAAGAACCCCAATTCCCCCTCCATCTCTTTGGGGGGACCAAATGATCCAGTTTTTGCTGTTTGGAAATGTTTTGACCAGTGGTGAAATTCAAAGTTTTTTTTACTACCAGTTCTATAGGCGTGGCTTGGTGGGCGTGGCAGGGGAAGGATACTGCAAAATCCCCATTCACACCCCCACTAAGGGGCCAGCCAGAGGTGGCATTTGCTGGTTCTCCAAACTACTCAACATTTCCACTACCGGTTCTCCAGAACCTGCTGGATTTCACCCCTGGTTTTGACACTTTAGCAAGCAGCTGTGGGAAAACAGTTTGGTGCGGGGGGGGGGGGGGAGAGGAGAAGGAAGGAAGCGAGGTCTGAATTTTGACACCTGTTTAGGACAGAACCCACCTTCCCTTTTTTCTAAAGGAGACATAGGGCAAAGTTTGTTTACTTATTTATACATTTTATTTCCCGCCCATCTAATGAGTCTGGGCGGCTGGCAACATTAAAAAAAAACATTGGGGGAAAATACATTTAAACATTTACACTCCTCCATCATTAAAATACAGCAGATTAAAAACAATAAGGGATAAAAGATCAAGGAGGGAACCGGACACATTTTGTGTGTGTTTGTGTGTGGGTGGTGGTGGTATTGAAGTTTAATTGGTGTCCTGCTTTCGAATCAATTCTGTGCTATGGGTTGCATCCAGCCAGGACATTTTTGTGCACACACACACATACACACACAAAACCTGGATCCAAAAAGGAACTCAAATGCTTTATTCTGTTTGCCCAGTTTAGCCATTTTTAAATTTCACCCTGGGTATTTTTAAGTTGGTCAACTTATTGAGGAACCGCTCAAGGGCAAGCAATAGTGGGTGAGTTTTAGCAAAATATTCAACAGGGAATAAAACAGAATTCTGTCCCAAGTGTTCAGAACTTTCCCTAAGTCACAAAAAGCCCAGTTTTGTTACTCTGACCCTGTCCTGTTTTATAAAACACAATGGGCTGCTACCCACAGGTATTCATTATAGGCTTGCCTTCATGAGGCCTAGAAACTTGCCGTAGGAAGGAAGCTAAACCATGTGCTTTCTAAGATAATAGGTGCCAGGCACCGGATGTGAGGAATTCCCGTCAGATGTTCTCTTGTATATTCATAGAATTCGTAAGGAAAGGAGGAAGAATATGCAGATTGGGGGCTTGTGAGCATATGGCCTCCCAAGAGATAAAAGAATTATTCTCCGGTTGCTTTCTAAACCTCCACCAGATCTCGCTTGCCCGTAGCAGATGTCTCTCAAACCAATTGAAGAATAATTCTTGTTCTTTTTTTCCAGAATTGGCTAGCAAGAAGCCCAGAAACGGGCTATAAAAGTTTGAAGTTTAATTTTATTTATAGGCCGCTTACAGAAAGAAATAAAATAAAATAAAATAAAAAATAAAAATAAACAAGTTAGGGATTCCCGCTCCTCCCCAGCTAGTCTTCAGAGGTTCTTGATGGTTGATGAAGTTTGCTTGTAACTTCCAGGTGGCTTCAGACACACCTTTTAGCCCCGCTTGCATTAATAAACCCCCTGCTATTAAATGAACATTTTCCTGCCCTTTCTGCCAATCTCCATCCGCTGCTTTGGGCTGCTCTAGTAACTTATTTCTCTGACTGCCTCATTAACATTCTTGTCCATCCTTGAGTGGAGTCTGTTGTTTGGGAACAAAGGATGCGCTGTAACCAACCTTGGCAGGACTGGTCTTCCTAGCATCCTGGATTCAGAAGGGCACCTGGTGTCCAAGTTGAAGTAGAAGACAGAATAACGGAGCTGGAAGGGACCTTGGAGCTCATCTAGTCCAGCCCCCTGCTCAGGCAGGAAACCCTGTAGCACTTCAGACAAATCCACCCCTTGAGACCATCCTAGTCTCAGGTTTTGTTTTTTTTAATTCCTATGGATCTTCCAATGATATTCCCAAAATCCAACTGATTGCGGGAGTTCATACCTTTCCTCGTCTCTCCCATTCTCTGCTCCTGCTCCAAACCCTTTCAATCTACCAGTTTATTCCAGGCCATCAAGGTTTAAATTGGACCGAAAACTGCAGTTCTCTCTCTCTCTCTCTCTCTCTCTCTCTCTCTCCCTCCCTCCCTCCCTCCCTCCCTCGCTCGCTCGCTCGCTCTCTCGTTTAATTTCACACTTTGATAGACTTTTCCTCCAAAATAAGATTCCTGCATTGTCATATTCATTGGAGAGAAGTTATAGGTTTGGTGGAAGAGATTGCCTAACATTCTTTAATGTATGAACGAGCCTGTGGCATTCTGCACATCCATGCACAAATCAAACAATCTTGAAATCCCAAATCAGCTAGTAATACTCGCTTAATAATCACTTGGTGAACTGTTAAGAAATTACAACAGACCCTCTAAAAAACTACTTATGACCCAGGTCCAGAGTTCCGACAGTCATATGGCCTTCTTTCTGGTGCTTGACAACTGGCTCACTTTTACAGGTGAGAGTCCAGTCATGTGGGTTCCTCGACTTACGACCGACAAGACTTAACGATGGAAATTCTTGGGTTCCATAACAGCCATAAGTCAAAGACTTCACCGTTACAACCCTGTGTAGAAACGCATCTTCAACCATAATGGTTATTGCAGCCAATTGTGGACAAATAAGTTCGGCATGCCTCTAGTTCTCATTGACCGGTACAAGTAATTTTCAGTTTAACAACCATTCAAAGTTACAATCGCTGCAGAAAATGTCGTAAGTTTGGACGTGGTCATGTGGTGACCCTCTTAACGACCGGTGTGACTTGCAGTAGAAATTCCAGGCTCGATTACGGTCGTAAGTCGAGCATTACCTATATACGTTGAAAAATTCTTCCTTTCTAGCCTTATGGCCACAGAGAGAGAGACCAGGCGGCTTGAAAATACAAAACCAGGTGGAGAAATTCCATCAGTTAAGATTTTACATAACGCCTGCTCCCTGCTTACTTCCACCACCGAAACTAAAGCATGCTATTAACATATTTTCTTTTTTTCTTCATTTGTGGTCATTGAGTCTCTGTTTATTTATACATGCATTCCATTCATTCATTCATTATTCAAATTTATACGGCCGCCCGTCTCATGAAAAAATAACTCTGGGTGGCATTGAACAGTTGTCTCTGAATGGAGTTTGCATAAATGCAGCCCTTTGATCTCCTGTTGACTTTCCATCCTCATTTCCATCTTCCTGCTTCGTAACAGATCAAAGAAAGGAAACATTGACTGTGGAAAGCAAATTGTTTTTAATGTTGGTTTTTCCTTTCCGGTTCTTAACCCCTCCTTTCACTGAGCTACCTGGGTCATTTTAGAGGAAGGGTATCTAACCTGGGAAACTTTAAGACTTGTGGACTTCAACTCCCAGAATACCCCAGCCAGCATGGAATTCTGGGACTTGAAGTATACAAGTCTTCAATTTTTAGAGCAGTGTTTCTCAACCTTGGCAACTTGAAGATGTCTGGACTTCAACTCCCAGAATTCCCCAGCCAGCATTCGCTGGCTGGGGAATTCTGGGAGTTGGAGTCCAGACATCTTCAAGTTGCCAAGGTTGAGAAACACTGTTTTAGAGTATGGTTCACTGGAGCAAACTAACCTCAAAGCGAAACAATAGCATCTTCTTATTACTTCCGCCTAACCAACCAGGTGCTTTGCTTCCAAACTAAAATTGTATCTTCCTGTTATTAAATTCCACCTGAAATGGAGGGGTGGGGTTCAGATTAAGCATCCAGAAATGGTACTCCCCTCCCCCAAATTTTGTTATGGAGGCCCTTACAATTGCAAAGTGGAAGAGACAAAAGTCTTCTAGCTTTCCCAGCAATGAGTCCAGGGAAATGGGACATTCTTCCAAGCAGACTCCCCAATTTCTGTTGGCAGAGACATGTTAGGAAAGCAACTGGAATGGCTGGGAACTAGTTAGCTTTTAAAGGATGGGGTCATTGATAACTGGGGAGCTAAAATTAATCTCTTTTTAGCTCCCCAGTTATCAATGACCCCATCCTTTAAAAGTTTTGGGAAGTTTGTGGACTGTGATTGGCAGTGCACCCCAAGTTTCATCCCTCCTTACAGGGTTAAAATTGGGAGTTTCTGGCTTTCCCATCTGGGTCTTGATCGGGGGGGTCTCCAATCTTGGCAACTTGGCTGAGGAATTCTGGGAGTTGAAGTCCTCCAGGCTTCAGGTTGCAGACCGCTGGTCTTGATGGTGTCAAAACCTACCAGGCCAGAGAGAAAAAGAGGTGAGACTTCTTCTTGCCTTTCAAAGTTACGGGTGCTCCATCACTGGAGGTTTTGAGGAGAAGATTGGACAGCCGTTTGTCTGAAATGGTACAGAGTCTGCTGCTTGAGCTGGGGGTGGACTAGAAAACCTCCAAAGACCCTTCCAATTCTGTTATTCTCCAAAGCACCTGAAGGCAGGACAAGAAGAAATGGGTGGAAGCTTGTTAAAGAGAGGTCCAATTTAGAAGGAAGGCAAAATTTCCTGAAAGTGAGAACAATTGCTCAGTAGAACAAGTTCCCTCCATGACTACTCGAACACTGGAGGAGAGATTAGACGATCACTTGTCCTGCTTGAGCAGGGGGTTGGACTAGAAGACCTCCAGGGCCCCCCTTCCAAGCCTGTTATTCTTGCCACCCTCTTTTCCTTGACACCTGGAGTAACCACTCACAGCGGGGATCGCAATCTGACGTTTCCGATGATCACTATTCTATTTAATGGTGTGGATGATTTTGCACTTTGGTTTCGGTTTCCTTTTGTGATGCCTCAAGATTTGGGGAGGGGGCTGGGTGGGGGGGAGGAGGGCAAGGGGAGGAAGGGAAGATAACCTTTTTTGTTCATTCATTGTCCAGCTTTTATTTCCTTGCAGGTCTTCTGTTCTTCACCTCCCTCTGCTGTGTGATACCTTGTCCTGCTGCTTCGCTCCCATCTCATCTCAAAACAAAAATAAAATAAATCTCAAGCTGTAGACAACTTGATGGTGCCCTTCCCCTTCATGACAATCAAGCTGCTTTTTTTATTTTGATTTTTTGTGGGGGGTGGGTGGGCTGGTGGGGGAGTGGTGGGTGGGGCTTGGAGAGGAAGCGGACCCGTGGGCCGAGCCAGATGGAAAAACGGTGGCCGAGAATTTTCCCTTCCCCAAAGGGAAGCCAAGAAGGGCCTTGGCAAGCAAGCCAAGCGATGGCCGTCGGTTTTTTTAATTATGGCGAGGGCTCAAGGGCAGAGGATTCGGGTAGGGGTCCCGAAAGGGTGTTTTAATGATGATGATGATGATGATTTTGACTTCTCTGGTCAAGGGCCATGGGCGCTGGGGGCTCTTCACTGCCACAGGTGTCTTGGTGGGGGGTGCGCTTAGTGCTTTTCCTGTCTGCATGTGGCATGCGGTGATTCGAATTCTGCCTTGAAGGGAAGCAGCGTCCTGCAGCCTCCAGGGTTTGGAAGAAGCTCGTAGTTCAACAGGTTTAGCCTTATTAGACAGCCGTGTAAAAATGAGTTAGAGCAGTGTTTCTCAACCTTGGCAACTTGAAGATGTCTGGACTTCAACTCCCAGAATTCCCCAGCCAGCATTCGCTGGCTGGGGAATTCTGGGACTTGAAGTCCAGACATCTTCAAGTTGCCAAGGTTGAGAAACACTGAGTTAGAGGACCTTCCCAATCCAGATTCTCTTAAACTGATGGCACAGACGCCATGCTAACCCCATGCTAAATGTAACTTTTATTTTATCATTATTATTATTATTTACTTTATGTTACTTTACATTTCGTCACTTCACTGTTTTACCTAACTTCATTTTATGATTTCACTTCCCTTCTCTTCATTTTCTTATTTTATGACTTTATTTTTTTACTATGCTGCCCGTCTTCCCAACAAGGTGACTCTGGGCGGCTTGGTAGAACTAAACCAGTAGAGGAAGTCCTTGTTTTACTACAGACCTCGCCAAGGGCTACTTAAGACCTGGATTTGAGCTTCCAGTGGAGATTTTAAAATGCCTCTCTTCCATTCTGAGATGCAGAGCTTGAAATCAATTTGGTTTGAGCTCTTTTCTTCCTCTTCCATGTATAAATTGTGAGCCGCCCTGAGTCCCTTCAGGGAAAAGGGCGGCATACAAATAAAGTAAAATCTAAAATCTAAATCTAAAAATCTAAAGTCCAGGTGGACCAAGGTTGACATTGGCTTATAGATAAACCAAGGCTGTGTACGACTTGGTTAAGCGTTCCCCCCCCAACTAAATATTAAAGAGTAACTCTTGACTTGTAAAGCTTAGCACTGAATTATTTTCATTAATTAGCTGCTCTATAATGGGATTTCATGCCATATATTCACCGAATGGATTCGCTGCCTTAAATCTGCAAGAAAACTCAAAAGAGATCATCCTATTGACCCCCGTTTTTCTGGGGAGGTTTTTGAGGATGTGATCCCCGGGCTTCACCAAAAGTTCACTCTGTCACACAATTGTGGCTTTAAAAGGAGGGCGTGGGGAAACGACGTATTTGCAAGCTTTGAAAATCCAAATGCTCCATGCTTCCTGGATGAATGAAATGGGCTGGTTCCATTTTGGGGTAACGCGCTCATAAGTTGGACCGATGCTTCAGGCGTTCAGATCCCTTCTAGGTTACTAATTTATATTTATAATTACGCAATTCATTCTTGTTTTTTTTTTCCTCCCCATCCACTGAGTCTGTGCAATAGGACAGGTTAGAAATACAATAGAGGAAAGCATCGTTAGGTTAAATATTTTGAATATGTTGTCTGGATAAGGATGGCCTCTCTTTCCCTTGTGTTAAAATGCCCCTCCCTTCTCTTTTCCCTGTCTCTCAGGAGGTCCCAAGTAATTGAAAAATTTGAAGCATTGGACATAGAGAATCCGGAACACATGGAAGTCAACGCTTCCTCTGGTCTCTCCAGCGAAACCCGACAGGGCAGGAGCGAAAAAAGGGTTTTCCCTAGGAAACGGGTGAGTCAGCAACGATTTCATCTTCTTGAGATTTACAGTGTTTCTCAACCTTTGCAACTTTAAGAGGCATGGACTTCAAATTCCAGAGTTCCCCAGCCTGTAGGACAATGACCCGTAACAATCCACCACCATGAATTCCTTGGAGATTTCCTCTCCAGAATCAGAATGTAACTGGTTTCCTTGAAGTATGAGAGATCAGAGATGACCTTTTGAGCTTCTCTTCCTTATTAAGCGGAATTGGAGTCCTGAATCTGATGACCATGAAACATTTATGCTCCCTGCAGGATCTGCTTGCTGAAACGGCAAGTGGGACCATCCTGGACGTGTCAACTTCTACTATGTCTCCACACCGGAGAGCGAAATCACTGGACAGAAGGTCTACGGAATCTTCCATGACTGTAAGCTCAACAATTTGGTGGTTCTGAGTAATAGAACAACAGAGTTGGAAGGGACCTTGGAGGTCTTCTAGCCCAACCCCCTATTCAGGCAGGAAGACCATTCCAGACAAATGGTTGTCCATTCTCTTCTTGTAAACCTCCAGTGATGAAGCACCCACAACTTCTGGAGGCAGGTTGTTCCACTTATTAATTGTACCCACTGCCAGGAAATTTCTCCTTAGTTCTAAGTTGCTTCTCTCTTTGATTAGTTTCCACCCATTGCTTCTTGTTCTGCTCTCAGGTGCCTTGGAGAATAGGTTGACTCCCTCTTCTTTGTGGCAGCCCCTGAGATATTGGAACACTGCTATCACGTCATCCCTGGTCCTTCCTTTCATTAAAATAGACATATCCAGTTTGGCAACCATTCTTTATAAGTTTTAGCCTCCAGTTATGAGTTGACTGCCTTGAGTAAACTCCCTTTCTTGAAGGAAGAGGTTGCGTTCAAAGATGAAGCTGAATTCTTCAGGAAAAACAGGATTTCTTTTATATGTTACATGTCACCTCAGTTGAGATGAGAGGCTAAATTCTCTTCTCTCCTTTGTAGCCAGATTTGCTGAACTTCAAAAAGGGATGGCTGACAAAACAGGATGAAGATGGGCAGGTAAGTTTTGGGGTGCTGTTTACCTGGGTGAACCACCGTAGATGGGATTGCACCTTGGAGATAGTAAACTTTGAAAACCCATCTAAATTCTCAAGCTGTTTCTGCCTAGATTGGATGGAGACGTTCCCTCAGCATAATGTTGGTAGAATTCTGTCCAGTATAATGATCACACCCACCCACCTACCCCCTCCTACCTATCTAAGAAACCAGGTTTCCCATCTTAGGAAGGAAAAATGTCTATAAAATGGCTTGTATTCTTCTTGTTGTTGTTGTTGTTTTTGTAGTGGAAGAAGCATTGGTTTGTACTGACGGACCAGAGCCTGAGATACTACCAGGATTCAGTGGCGGAGGAGGTAGGTTGAGGTGGAAACCAAAAACTAGACCTTGGTGGACCCTTTCTGATGTTCACACCACCTCTGTTTCTTTCTTCCCCACAACCTCCTTGGACTCCAGTTTGATTCTTCAGGCATAGAGGATTCCATCTTATATTTTGTGACAGAAATAAGCTGCTATACCTTTTTCACCATTGACCTATATGTTGCCCTCATACGCATCTCTTCTCTTTTTCTCAGGCAGCCGATTTGGATGGGGAAATTGACTTGTCAACGTGCTTCGATGTCACGGAATACTCCGTCCAGCGAAACTATGGTTTCCAGATCCATGTAAGACATGGTCAGACTATACATACAAGTGGTAGACATCTTCTAAATAAGGACCTTGAGCCCATCCTGTCTACAAAGGGATTATAGATGATGAGATAGGTGGTCGTATAAGTCCTGTAATTTAATTAATGGGGCAGCGTTGGTTTTCTTCGTTGCCGTTGTTATGCGACCCAATTTATAGATGAGTAAGTTCCTCAGGCAGTGAAGATCCCATCTCCTTCACAAGGTGTCCTAGGGTTCCAGAAGGAAAATCTGGTCCAAACCCTTCCCACCATCAATGGCCCATCATGGTTCTCCAGAACCATTCAATATATGGTCTACTATTATCTGAAGTTGGGTGGATGTTTCTTGGAAAGCAGAACCAGAAAAGAACCCGTTCATTCCATTACTTCTTCTGAAAACTCACTTGAGAAGCTACTTCTACTTGAGAAGAGCTGAGGTGGCGCAGTGGTTAGAGTGCAGTACTGCAGGCTACTTCAGCTGACTGCTAGTTCGGCAGTTCGGCTGTTCAAATCTCACCAGCTCAGGGTTGGCTCGGCCTTCCATCCTTCCGAGGTGGGTGAAATGAGGACCCGGATTGTTGGGGGCAATATGCTGACTCTTAGAGAGGGCTGAAAGCCCTATGAAGCGGTATATAAGTCTAACTGCTATCGCTATTGCCATTGCTACTTTAGAAAGGTGAAGAGCCCCAGCAGGAGATCTGTAGAAAATTCCTCCCAGAAACATCTGTCCTAGAGAGGCTCAACCATCACTTCTTTCTCTTCTTTCCTAGACTAAAGAAGGCAAATTCATTCTTTCTGCTATGACATCTGGAATCCGCCGGAACTGGATCCAAACCATTATGAAACATGTTCGTCCCACAGTCGCTCCAGATGTGACCAGGTAAAAAAAACATGACAAACAAGAATGATTGGTCATCTTTCCCAACTGTCTTCATCATACTTCTCCACAAACCCATTTACTTCTGATTTCTCTGTCCTCCGCTTTGTTAAAATTACTTTCGGAGACTGGTTTTCTGAGAGTTTGATTTTTGCACAATTTAGCAAGGACAGGTTGATGCCTTGTCAACTGATTTCTCTTATTAAACATGTGGAATGATGAGAGAAACTAAGATGGAGGAACTAAAAGGAACCTCGATTTGAACTCTTTGTTCAGTTAAAGCTCAGGGCACCATATCATCCTAGCTGCTTTTCACCTGAGTGAGCTTCAATGCACCAAATAGAAATGTAATTAATCGTACTTTCAACTTCAAGGTAGTCCTTGCACAAATGTTAATTTGCATTAACAATCATCTTCCAGTTAGGACCTTTCCTTCCTCTTAAATAAAGGGTCTATGTTGTCACTAAACATGACTCTACAGTAGGTCCTACCTGGCCCTTGATCTACAGTAGATCCAACCTGTAGGTCCTTCAAGAAGATTAAACAGTCAAAGTTAAAACCTTGGTTTGACAGGGCTTTGCAACAATCTGCCTTCAAATGTGGTAGCAAGGGCTTCCTTTCCTATTTTGGTATTTGCTTGTGCAAAAGGAAGAGTAAGCACCATGGCGAGGAGTGTATCTATGGTGTACTCGCAAAGCATGGAATGTTGCTTTAAAGAAGGATTTCTCACCCTTGGCAACTTTAGAGCCAAGGTGGCGCAGTGGTTAAATGCAGCACTGCAGGCTACTGCTAGATCAGCAGTCCAGCGGTTCAAATCCCACCGGCTCAGGGTTGACTCAGCCTTCCATCCTTCCGAGGTGGGTAAAATGAGGACCCAGTTTGTTGGGGGCAATATGCTGACTCTCTGTAAACCGCTTAGAGAGGGCTGAAAGCCCTATGAAGCGGTATATAAGTCTACTGCTATTGCTATTACTGCTATTTAAGATGTGTTTGTTGGCTGAGGAATTCTGGGAGCTGAGGTCCACCATCTTCAAGTATGGTGGCTAGGGAATTCTGGGAGTTCACACGTCTTAGAGCCGAGGTGGCGCAGTGGTTAGGGTGCAGTACTGCAGGCCACTTCAGCTGAATGTTATCTGCAGTTCAGCGGTTCAAATCTCACCGGCTCAAGGTTGACTCAGCCTTCCATCCTTCCAAGGTGGGTGAAATGAGGACCCGGATTGTTGTTGGGGGGCGATATGCTGACTCTAAACCGCTTAGAGAGGGCTGAAAGCCCTATGAAGCGGTATATAAGTCTAATTGCTATTGCTATCTATCTATCTATCTATCTATCTATCTATCTATCTATCTATCTATCTATCTATCTATCTATATATCTATATATCTATCTATCTATATATCTGTCTGTCTGTCCATCCATCCATCCATCCATATCTCTTATCTATCTATCTATCTATCTATCTATCTATCTATCTATCTATCTATCTATCTATCTATCTATCTATCTATCTATCATCTATCTATCTATCTATCTATCTATCTATCTATCTATCTATCTATCATCTATCTATCTATGTAATCTTATCCTATCAGCCATCTATCTTTCTCTGTCTCTCTACCTATCATCCATCATCTATCAAGCTATCTAGCTATCCACTCCATCTCTCTCTCCCTCTCTCTCTCTCTCTCTCTCTCTCTCTCTCTCTCACACACACACACACACACATCTATCTATCTATCTATCTATCTATCTATCTATCTATCTATCTATCTATCTATCTATCTATCTATCTATCTATCTATCTATCTACCTACCTACCTACCTACCTACCTACCTACCTACCTACCTATCTATCTATCTATCTATCTATCTATCTATCTATCTGGGTGAAATGAGGACCCAGATTGTTATTGGGGGTGATATGCTGACTCTGTAAACCGCTTAGAGAGGGCTGAAAGCCCTATGAAGCAGTATATAAGTCTAACTGCTATTGCTATTACTGTTTAAGTTGTCCAGGTTAAGAAACCCTGCTTTAAAGTGATGTGTGAAGAGACGCAACCAGCTCAGCCCAGAATTGCTTTCCTTCTTCTCTTGTCCATCCTCCATTCCGACTTTCCACGCTTCTCTCCTCTCTCCGCCCAGTCTCTCCTGCCTCACTCCCTTCATGTGTTTAATTTCCACGCACTCGCAGGAAAAGCTTCTCTTTGAAGTTATCCGTGCTGAAGCCAAGGTTTGGAAAACTGTGTTCTCTCCTGTATTAACGTTTTGTGGTTTGTATACTTGTTCACTGCATGCCCCTCTTTCTTTGCTGCACTTGTCTGGATTAGAAACTCCTGCTTATTTTGCTCCGACAACTTGAGGCGGGAGGGAGGTGAGGATGGCGGGATTTACTCGCAGAATTTGCTCTCTGTGGCGTCGCTTTCTGGCCTCGCCATGCAGGCCTTCTTGGAAATGCAGCTGAAGGAACTTCTCTTGGAGGGGCCGCAGCTGATCCTACAGCCAGAAACTCAAATAGATCAGAAGATTTGTAGTAAGAGTTTGTAGGATCTCGTGCAACATCTCTTCGTTCAGTAGGTATCCGTGCAACCAAAGATTCTGCCAACCACAGTAGTAAACAAATGCTTCTTTGTCCTCTAAATTACAAAGTTGGGTATATGAGTAGAGGAACCTCTAACCACACCACTAGTTCTTTAAGCCAGATAATCCAGTCCTAACGACAAAACCGCGTGTTCTAAAGCACTTTGACAAATGAGCGCTGAATCGCGCCGACAACAGCACGGCGACAGAAGCGTGCTGTAAAACTAAACCTAACCCTAAACCTAACCCTAAATGTAACCCTAACCCTAACCCTAAACGTAATGCTAAACCTAACCCTAAACCTAATGCTAAACCTAACGCTAAACGTAACCCTAACGCTAAACCTAACCCTAAATGTAACGCTAAACCTAACGCTAAACCTAACCCTAACCCTTACCTTAACTTAAATCGCCCCTCTGTCGACTGAAATCCCCCTTCTGTCGCCGCGCTGTTGTCGGCGCATTGATGACGTTGCGGTTTTAGTGACACGGTTTAATCGGGCGCGGTTTTGTCGTTCGCCCTTTTGTTGGGTCACGACGACTAGGCATATCTGAAATTACTTCCTGGCACATGGGTCATGTGAAAATGAAGTGCCACCAGGAGAGAAACTATGAGTTTATGGTTGAACTTAGGAATCCTTGCTGCTCTCTGAGCTTGGTTGTCGACTAGGAGACATTTCATTGCCCAACTGTGGAACATCATCAGTTTGAGTTGGGGGTAGGGTCAATATTTTGTAAAAGGTAGATAGTTCTGTCACAGGATTTAGATTGAGCCATTGTTGGGCAGGTGAGGAAGACTGAATTTGGGGAAAAGGTAAGCTCCAGAAGAGCAGCCAGTGGTCTTCTAGTTACACTTCTGCCTGAGAGTGAGGCCAGGCTTTTATTTACATCCAAGAAATACTAGTATAAATTGATACATCGGATAATTTGAATAGTTTTTGCAGATGCAAGATATCCTTGGGTGCTGAAAATAAATAGATAAAATAAGAGAGCCATTCCAGAATATAATCCTTTGAGACTATGCCTTGAAAATATGACACGGAGAACCAGACAGGTCAACCCCAATGGTCATTCTGACATCCCCCCACCTTCCCATATTTTTCTGCTCTATTAATGACGAAAATCAACCTGTAATTCTTCTTTGTGAAGGAAATTTGCATTTGATTGTAACTGCTGTCTGTAGACCAAAAGCTACTTCAACATGAGTTGGACTCCCGTTGCCAACATCTCAAGTTTCAATCCCAGTCAAACCTCGATAGATGATGAAAAAAATAACTATTCAGGAGGGCATTTTTCAACCTCTTCATCCCAAAAAAGCTTGATTCTTTTTTTACATTTGCAAACAGTGTGCCAGGAACCCTTTTTCTACTTGGAGATTAGATGATTTCCACAGTCAATGCCAATAAAGCAGATTTTAAGAAGCATCCGCGTTGATGGCTAGATATTGGTGGCTTGTCTTAGAGAGCCAAATAAAGTTGTGTGGGTTTTAAAGAAAATAGGATAATTTGTACATTTATTCAAGCCGTCCCTGCCATTTTAAGGGAGTGGTTTGGAAAAGATAGCCAACCGAAGTAGGATTTTCCTAAAAACTAGCAAGATCCTCTTGCTATAAGGTAGATTCATCCACTCTCATCGTTGAGTGCTTTCCAGGATCTTCAGAAGCTACAACCGGTAGCCAGACTCCCGGCTCATCCTGAAAAGAAAGCAACGTAGTTTGTGTTCTAGTTCGCTCATGTTTCCAAGCTAGTTGGGATAGTGAAAGCAGTCCAAGTTAGGGGAATGCAGCCCTAGAGTTCAATTCTTACGTTGTTTTAATTTTAAGTCCACCCTGCAAATGTGCACGCTGGAGGCTGGCATGCGTTCCGTTGTGTGACAAGACCTCGTTTCCAGCATCTTCCAAACCTTTTCCCTTGCCTGTCTCTGCCTGTTTTGTCTCGCTCCCCTTCCATTTGGACGTCCACCTTGGCAGTGAGCATCGGAGCATCGCAGCTTCCCTTGATGTGAGCACTGGCTTGCATTAGGTCCTGTGCTGGTCCTTGTCTTGGAGAAGAAGCCATGTTGTAGCCACCCCTCTTCCCTTTCACCGCTAAATGGAAGCCTGGGAAGAAATGCACTAAAAAGCCATTTCATGCGTGCACCACACACACACACACACACACACTTTTTGGAGAGGAGAGGAACAGCACAACATCTGGGCCATTTGTATCTCTGTAGGATATAATATATCCAGTTTGTCCTTGAGAGTTGTTCCTGGTGCAATGAGGATTTCCTGGTTGAAAGGTCGGACATATTGTAAATATATAAAATGGGAGTCTGTCAGGGAATTAGGGTTTAGGGTTAGGGTTTATTAAACTTCTATGCCGCCCTATTCCCAGGGGGACTCAGGGCGGCTAACAAACCAAGGGGAAGGGAACAATACAAGAACAAACAAAACGAGAAACAAATTACAAAGAACAGATTTAAAAAAACTCACAACAGTCACAACAATTCGAGTGGGGCTGGGAACTCATCAGCCCCAGGCCTGCCGGAACAGCCCGATCTTGACGGCTTTGCGGAAAGCCTGAAGGGTGGTGAGGGTCCGAATCTCTACGGGGAGGTCGTTCCAGAGGGCCGGAGAAACCACAGAGAAGGCTCTCCTCCGAGTAGTCGACAGTCGACATTGGCCGGCGGATGGGATTCGGAGGAGGCCTAATCTGTGGGATCTAATGGGTCTATGGGAGGTAATTGGCAGCAGGCGGTCTCTCAAGTACCCAGGTCCGATACCATGTAGGGCTTTATAAGTAACGACTAGTGCCTTGAAGCGTATCCGGAGACCAATAGGCAGCCAGTGCAGCTCGCGGAGGATAGGTGTAATGTGGGTGAACCGAGGTGCACCCACAATTGCTCGAGCGGCTGCATTCTGGACAAGCTGAAGTCTCCAAATGCTCTTCAAGGGCTGCGCAGCAGTTGTCCAAATGGAGTCAGAGGCTCTGGCATGAACTTGTAGTTTTATATAAATAAATCTATTTAAATAAGATAGTCAGGCAAACAGGAGCATCGGCAGGTAAATCAACCCGGCAGGAGCACGTGAGGTAAATCACAGAGCGCGCACAGAGGAAAAAGGCGGGAAACTAAGGAAACTCCCCCCTTTTCACTTACAGCAACCAATCACAGCTTAGATTGCCTCATGCAGTGGCCAGCTTTCTCCAACCAAGTATAGCTATAACTGTGTGTTCTTACTCATTGTCCAAGCCCTCACTTCTCCAGCTATTAAATATCTTAACAGAGATATCTTAACATTAAATATCTTAACAGAGTCCCGTTTGCCTAGATGTATTCTGAGGACCCCTTGGTGCTCTCTGAGCTTGGTTGTTTTCTTGCAGACATTTCATTACCAAACTAGGTAACATCACCAGGGCTAGTGAGGAGTGGGACTTACTCTCGGTTTATGTTCTAGTGGCTTGCCCTGGCAGTGATGGTGGGGCTGTTCTTGGAGGTTTTTGGATTGGGATGCTTATTTGATGAGCCGAGGTAGCGCAGTGGTTAGGGTGCAGCACTGCAGCCCACTTCAGCTGACTGTTATCTGCAGTTCAGCGGTTCTAATCTCACCGGCTCAAGGTTGACTCAGCCTCCCATCCTTCCGAGGTGGGTGAAATGAGGACCCGGACTGTGGGGGCGATATGCTGACTCTGTAAACCGCTTAGAGAGGGCGGAAAGCCCTATGAAGCGGTATATAAGTCTAACTGCTATTGCTATTGTTGACTTGTTTGGCAGTTCTTGGATTGGGGTGTTGGGATTGACCAACAATCAAGTAAACAATACCCCAATCGAGGAATTGCCAAGCAAGCCAACAATAAACCTCTCAACCCAAATAAAACCTTTTGAGACCAACCCAGAGCAAGCCACTAGAATATAAACTGAGAGCAAAACCCCTCCCTTCTAGCACTGATGATGATTGTTAGTTGGGTCATGAAATGTCTACCAGAAAACCACCAAGCTCAGAGAGCACCCAGAAACCCTCATTCCAGTCCTTCACTGGTAGATGTATTCTTTCGTGATAGGGATAAAACATTGCAATCAGCCTTCAATTTTATTTCCTAGGATGCTTTTGGGATACCGCTCAGTGCTTCAAGTCAACAGGCTTCTGTTATTAGCAACTGAAGTCAGCTGGAGGGAGAGAACCTTCCGTTCTTCTGTGGGGTGTAATGGAAACAGAAAATTCTTGCCCTGGTCTCAAACGAAGGTTTTCTTGGGGAAAACTGGCCTCTTCTTGACCTGCTCAGCAAAAAGAAAAAAAGAAAAGAGCATTTCATGAATGTCTTCATTGTAATGCTGGTGAATAATGATGCTGCTGAATCTCACAACAGCTTTGTTATGAGCTTCAATCTCGCCCTTTTCAGGAGAAGTGGAGGAGAAAATAGTTAAGGAACATTTGCGAAGAGCAGGGAACATGAAAAAGGAGAGAGGCCAGCGCAAGCTAAAATAGGGTTTCCATCACAAAAAAGCAGAAGCAGGGTTTCCAGAGACAACAATAACCCCTCCGCGCAGGAGATTTTAGATTGCTTTCGCTTTTGTGATCTGTTCTGCTCCTTCAAAGATAAATCTCTGTTCTACGTCTGTCCCGAGTTTAGCATTATTACTTTAAAAAAAACCAAAAAACTGGCTCCAAACGTCAGGTCATTTTGCAAATTTGCTTTAAGATGATTTTGATGCAAGGTGAATGGGTGTGACCAAGGCTTGATCTGGTTGAATGTTCAAAGCTTACATCTTGTGGCGTTGGAAGAATGGAAACTGTGCACCAATAGTTATGAACAATGCATTGTATTCCAGGGATAGGAAAGGCTCCCGCCTATATCAGTAGGAAGGTCATCAGTCAGATCTTCCTCTGCATCGTCAACGCTGTTCCAGGTTTTCTTAAGCCAAAGGATAGACATTCTCTTGAATATGATGTCGGAATAACTCTGTTTCTAGCAAATTCCATGCCTCCAATAATTTTGGCCTCCGATGGTGTCTTCCTGGAGCAATTGGAGAAGAACATAGGGATGGGAAGTTGGGTCCGTGTTCTAACTTCCTTCTGTTCCTCTCTCTTCTTGAATCCCTTCTTACCAGCTCTCTGCCCGAAGAGAAGAGCAAAAATGGCATCTCCTTTGAGACTTGTCCCAAGCCAAGCGAGAAGCAGGAGACGGAGCCGGCTGAGATTGACCCCGAATACAAGCGTAGTCGAGCCAGGGAACGCCGTAGAGAAGGCCGCTCCAAAACCTTTGACTGGGCGGAGTTCCGCCCCATCCAGCAGGTCCTGGCTCAGGAGCGAGCCAATTTGGCGGAGACTTTGAATGACACCTCCGCTCCGTATCCCAAGGAGCTCGGCCCTTCAGAAACAGATCCCGGGGAACTGGAGCGAGAACGTGCCCGCCGGAGAGAGGAAAGAAGGAAGCGCTTTGAACATCTGGATGCTACGGATGGAGGGAGCTCAGAAGACTTCTCCAGGATGGAGGTGGATAGGCTATCGGGCCTGCCTGCCGCTCCAGAGGCCAAGCCTCAAAGCGTCCATGTGGAGATCGAGCAGAGGTGGCATCAGGTGGAGACCACTCCTCTGCGGGAGGAGAAGCAGATCCCCATTGCCCCGCTACATCTTCCTCACCCAGAGGAGAACGGCGAGATACTCCATAAGCAGCATCTGACTGTGCTGCTGGAAAAGGAGGTAAGGAGGTGGGGAAGGAAGGAAGGAAGGAAAACTGGAGGGAGGGAAGGAAAGAAAGAAAACGGGAGGGAGGGAAGGAAGAATGACCACTGGAAACTCTAGTGGCAAAGTCACTATTCATGGGCATTGTGAGGAGACCTGATGCTTCCCATTTCCCATCTTGGAACTTGTCCACTTTAGTTCAAGTGGGAAGCTCTTGGGTCAGGCAACTAAGAGCCGAGATGGCGCAGTGGTTAGGGTGCAGGCCACTTCAGCTGACTGTTATCTGCAGTTCGGCGGTTCTAATCTCACCGGCTCAAGGTTGACTCAGCCTTCCATCCTTCCGAGGTGGGTGAAATGAGGACCCGGATTGTTGTTGGGGGCAAATATGCTGACTCTGTAAACCGCTTAGAGAGGGCTGAAAACCCTATGAAGCGGTATATAAGTCTAACTGCTATTGCTAACTCTCCAACCAAGTTGGTTTTCCTTATTGAAACTTCACGCTCCAACCACGCTTGGGATCCCTCCCCATCCTTGCTTAACGCCTTCCCTGTTGGACTTTCAGCTGGAGCAGAGTCAAAAGGCAGCTTCAGAGCTCTTGGAGCAGAACCGTGTCCTACAAGACCAGCTCAAAGTAGCTTTGGGACGGGAACAGAGCGCTCGAGAAGGTTACGTCCTACAGGTAGGAGGGAGAAGGACGCCAGGTGGTCTCTCTCGGGTGGCCAATTGGGCTTCGTTGGTGGGGGATTCAGTTCGGGATGCTTGCAAATGGGCCTAGATTTCTAGATGACGTTGGCCAAACCTTCATTTGCTGAGGGGCGATGCATGATGGGGGTCAGTGAATTTTGGGGTTCCCCGCACCACAAACCCTCCCTTTTCGTTACGGTATATTATGAGCGGGTTGCGCCAGTTATATCCTGAGGGACAACAAGAGTTCACTTTGCCAAAGCATCCAGAAGCTTCAGAGAGGCGAAATACAAGTAGTCCTTGACATACAACATTTAGTGACCGTTCAGAGTTGCAACAGAACTTAAAAAAGTGTTTTATGACCATTTTTCACATGGCTGTGGCACCATCCCCATTGGTCATGTGATCAAAACTCAAAGGCTTTGCAACTGATTCCTATTTGTGATGGTTAAAGTGTCCTCGAGTCATTTGTCGAGCCGAGGTGGCGCAGTGGTTAAAGGCAGCACTGCAGGCTACTTCAGCTGACTGCAGTTCTGCAGTTCGGCTGTTCAAATCTCACCGGCTCAAGGTTGACTCAGCCTTCCATCCTTCCGAGGTGGGTAAAATGAGGACCCAGATTGTTGTTGGGGGCAATATGCTGACTCTGTAAACCGCTTAGAGAGGGCTGAACGCCCTATGAAGCGGTATATAAGTCTAACTGCTATTGCTATTTGATCCCCTTTTGCGACCGTCCCAACTAGCGAAGTCAAAGGGGAAGCCCGATTCGCTTAACAACCGCATTACTAACTTAACAACGGCGGTGATTTTCTTAACAACTGGGGCAAAAAAAAGATCATAAAATGGGGCAAAAGTCACTCAACAGTTGTCTCTCTCTTAGCAACAGAAATTTTGGGTTCCATTGTGGTCGTAAGTCGAGGACTACCTGTACTACTTCTGTTGTGGATAATTAAAAATTGCAGAGAAAACAATTCCCATTGATGTTAAGGGCAAAGTTATGAGATGAGAAAACCCCACATCAGATGCCGAGAAAGAAGTTGTTTTATTCCAAATGGTTAGAGATGTGCTTTTTTCAGTTGGGTCTGGCACATATTTATGGGCAACTCGGACAAATCTATATTTCTAACTTTTTCACATTTTTTTTTTCATCCTGAAACGACCGAAAGTTGAAACTTCTCTTAGCAGGAAATCCCCAGAAATGTTGCATATTCTGGCTCAGAATAGTCCTAATCTCATTAATTTGGGAGTAGTTTGTGCTGGCGTTTGGACCACAATCCCTTCATTTAAAATAATAAAAGTTTTTAGAAAGTAGACCCATGTCACCGGTTAAAAAAACCTAAATTGCATTGTTGTTGTTTTTTTTTCAAAAAAGTTTTATTTCTTTTAAGACAAACATTTCATCATTCCTCAATCAGTAAGACATCGAAGTACAATTTTTTGTATGTCAAAAAAACCTAAATTGCATTGTTGACGAATTAGTGATATTGGCTGTGTATTTCTCCTTTTTTTTCCTACTCTCATAAATTTTTTAAAAAAATGAGAAACCTTGCTAGACAATCATGAAGGCAAAGTCCAAATCTGAAGCTTGTGGTGAGCTTGTTGACCCACAATAAAGCATTTTTAGCCTCCTCTCTCTTTCTTTCCCAATTCGTGGTGGCCACGTTGTAAGTTTTCCTCCTACTGAATCTTCGAGGTCTGTCTAGAGCCAGGTTGCACACGCATGTCGAACTCGGAGCCCCACTGAATCTCTCGCAATACAACTTTTCCCGCGTCTCTCTCGCCTCGAGCCTGACTGCGCTCTTCATTTTTTTAACAGCCGTGGCGCATGACTGGTTTTTCCTGCTTCTCTCCAGAGAAACTAGCTCCTTTCGGGCTGACGGTGGAGGGGGGAGATGGCTCTACTAATCCTCCTTGGGGGAACAGGGCACCGTGCATGGGGGATTGTTCTGCTGTGAAAGCATGGATCTGAGTGTCACATCTGTGGGCTGTCCCTTCCAGCCGTCCCAGGACAGCCAGGCAGGGCTGGTGATTAGGCTGAACGCTGGTCTTCTTCTGTCTGTGTCTTCTCCATACCGTGTGGCCTTCTTTCCCAACCATTGCACGAATCTCTGTACATTCTTCTCTCTGCATGAGTCATGTTTTTTTCCCCCCTCTCTTTTGCATCTCTCTGAGGATTCCTCTTTCGGACCTCTGTTTACATCTTACCTCTGTCGTTCCACCCTCCTTCTCTTGACGTGCAGGTAGAATAAAGCCTAAAGGTAGATCCAGAACCTCAACATCAAGACTTCATTCCCACCTTGTTTTTGCTAGGAATATAAAAGCATCAAGTGCTGTTTTTCCCCCTCCCCTCTAAAATTTAGGGCAGGAAAGGGTTGGGCGGGACAGTCGTCACCAGCTACAGCGAAGGGAAGAGGGGCAGGTGTGTGGATTTTGTGGGTCTCCTGGTTCTTCTAGGACTTTATTGGGTGAAGTTTGGTGTTATTGTTTCATTGCAAAAAGAAAAGAAAAAACTAGGAACACAACTCAGTCACCGCTGGGCAGAGAAGCGTAGAGCTTGCCCCAGTCTTGAAAGTTTGAGAGAACTTTGGCAGAGACAGAATCCAAGAACAAAATAGACATTTATTATTGTTAATTAAGAATTTGCATACCGTCCAACTCCCGGCGACATTCAAAGGAAATAAAAACGGTGTCCTCATAAACAGCAGTGAAGGGACAGGAACAAAACCAAACTCACACAATCAAACAGGGGGGGCTCAGTCACCCTTGCCAAAGATCTGGGTGCGGATCCAACTCTTCGAGTCCTTTCAAAACTCCAGGAAGGGGGTGGGAGATCAACTGGATCAAGGAGGAATTCCACAGGGAGGGCCCAATTCTGGCACCCATTTCTAGCTCAGCTTTGAACCCTAAAGGTGAGGATTTGTCTTCGCGAAGCCGCTTGCTGTTTCCTGGCGTACTGTTGCTCATTCCTCTCCCATTTTCATTCCCTCTCCAATCTTTCCTCTATTTGCCTTACGCCATTATTTTTCCTGGTGTCCATCGTTTCCCCCCCCTCCCTTTTTGTTTATTCAAGTTGTTCCTTTCCAGGGTCTTTTGTGTGCAACCTGTTGTCGTGTTTTATCATCCATGCTGTCTGTTAACTCGGAAGATGTTCTCCCTATTATCCTTGAATCAAAAAAATGGAGGGTGGGGGGTTGTTTCTGGCCGCTTTTGGAAAAAAAAAACACACCCAAATCCAGGAGTCCATTCCGAATTGGAGCTGAAAGGGAGCGAACAAACCCGTCCGAGGCGTTCTATGGCCTTAAACCTAACCAGAGATGTGACACTCAGAACCGAGCACCAAGAATGCTACTAATTTTCTATTCAATTAATTTTCTTTTAAAGACTGAAGCGGCCTCCTCCTCCTCTTCCTCCTCCGCCTCCTCGGGAGCCTGGGAGAGGCTCCATAAAGTCAACAAAGATCTCCAGGGCGAATTGGAAGCCCAATGCCAGCGGCAGGAGGTGATCAATCAGCAGATCCAGTCCCTTAAACGTAGCTATGGGGAAGCCAAGGACGTCATCCGACATCATGAAGCCGAGATCCAAAGCTTGCAAGCCAGGCTCAGCAACGCAGCTGCAGACCTCTCTATCAAGGAGCAGACCTTGGCCAAGCTGAAGAGCGACCTGAAGGCTGAGAAGAAGAAAACGGAGGAGCAGATGGAGGAATGGCAACACAGCGAAACGACCCTCAATTCCCAGCTGAAGGCCAGTGAGCAGAAGCTGAAGAAGGCAGAAGCTCTCCTGCTGGAGAAGACCCAGGAGCTGAGAGATTTGGAGATGCAACAGGCTTTGCAGAGAGACTACCAGAAAGAAGTCCAGCGCCTCCAGGATCGCATCGCTGACCTGAGCCTTCAGCTGAGCGCCGGTGAACAATCCCGAATCCTGATGGAGAGGAAGCTGCAGAAGAATTATGAGTCTTTGCTGGAAAGCTGTGAGAGGGAGAAGCAAATCTTGATCCAGAGCCTCAAAGAAGTGGAGGATAAAGCCAGTGAATATGAGAACCAGCTCCAGAATAACGAGCAACAGAAGGAGATCCTTCAGAAGGAGAAGCTGAGTGCCAAGTTTGAAAGCAGTGAACTGGTCCATCAACTGGAGGACCAGCTAGAAATGAAAGAAGCCAGCATCCGGAATCTAGTGGAGCATATCAAGAGTCTCGAGGAGGAAAGGGATCAAATTAAATGCCGCTTCCAAGAGTTGATGAACCAAGTCGCCGAGTCCGATAATGAGGTGGCTAAGTTGCAGGCCAAGCTACAGCTGCAGGAGAGCAGCTACCACACTCTGGAGCATTCCCACGAGGTGGTGTCGGAGCAGTTCCATAACTTGCAGCAGATCCTGCAAGAGAAAGAGGAGGAGTTGAGACAAGTCAGAGAAACCCACTTGAGCTTTGTGGAGAGCAAGGAGCAGCCTCTGACTACCATAGGTAGCAGCGGAGGAGAAAAAGAAGACCGCCCCGCCAAAGAAGAGGATTTGAAAACATCGGCTGAAGGAAGTACCGTGCTGAAGGTTGAAACCAACGCAACTGAGATTGGCAAGGTTGAAGAGCCAGCACGATATCCCCCAAGGCCAGGGAGACTTCCAGATCTGGGATGCATGCTTATTGAGGAGAGTCACGAAGGACCCAGTAGCAGCCAGCGGCAAACCTGCGGACGCACTGTGGTGAGCATCGAAGAATGTTCTTCTCCATCCAAGCCAGTAGATCTTCCGGAAATAGAGATGGGTCAGAAAGATTCAACGAAACTTGATGCGGAAATACCCGGAGCCAAAAGACAGCGGATACGTTTTTCCAATATCCAGTGCCAAAAATATATCCATCCTGATGGGTCGGAGAAGATGTGGGCCAGCAGCACTTCCTCGGACACCAGCCAGGAACGGTCCCTTTCAGAGGAAAGCATGACTTCTGAACCTGCTTTCTGTTACCCAGCCTCGGGTGATTCTGAGACCTACTTATCTATCATTCACTCCCTGGAAACCAAACTTTACATCACCGAAGAGAAGCTCAAAGATGTAACCATGAAACTTGAAAGCCAGCAGGGCCAAAATCAAGACGCCCTGATGGCCCTTCACCAGCAGTGGTCCGGCATTGAAGCCCAGCTGAGAGAACAGCTTCAAGACAGCTTGACTCAAATTAGAGGGTTGGTGTCTCAGGTGGAAAGCGAGAAGGAGGAAAAAGTCAAGCTGAACGAGAACCACATCTACGAACTGGGCAAGCTCCATGAAAAGGCCAGCCGAGCATTAACGTGCTTAAATCGGCGCAGAGAAGAACTGAAAAAACACGTGGGCACCTCTGAGAAAGAGAAAGAGGAAGCGGTGTTCTTGGATGCTCTGTCCAGCATTGAAAGTACTTTGATGGATGCAATCCAGATGTTACAGCAGGCACTTCCTCCGGCTGAACGCCAGCCAGAAGGACATCTTGCAGTCCAAGCTTTGCAGGCTGAAGGCATCTGCTGGGATGAGAACGAAGCTTCTCCCCAAGGGAAGCAACATCTGGAAATTTCTGTAGAAGAACAGCTGAAGCTGCTTTCCAAGAGGGTGGCTTTTGAAGCTTGCTTGATCAACCAGATCGCAGAGTCTCTGACAGATGCGTCTTCAAAGATCTCAGTGACTCTCGGAGAGATCCATGCCACTCTGGAGACCGTCTTATTGGAGCCTTCAAACATTTCACATACCGCTGTGGCTTTGGCCGACATCTTGTCCAAGAAGCTGTTGTTGGAAGATGAGTTTTGGAGGCAGGTAGAAGAATTAAGGAAGCACTTGAGGGTCAGAGAAGAAGGGGAGGAAGGGAAGATGGAGACCTCCGACGCTCCTCAGTATCTCATCCAGTCGGTTACCGACAGTACGCTGGTTAAAGCCGAACTGGGTTTTGTGGCTCAGACAATGAGAGAATCCTTCCATCAGAGATTGAAAGCCATGGAAGAAGACCTCCACAACGCCAAAACGGCCCTCCAGCAGCACAAGTGCATGTTGGAAGAAATCATTAAAGCCTACAAATCTCCTGAATTTGACGGGATCATGCACCAGATCTCCAAAGCCCTTGAGATCCAAGAAGGCATTTCAGAAGCAGCCCGACCGGCTTGGCAAGGCAGCCTTCAGGATCGCGCTTTGGAAGCTCAGAGCGCGCAGGATCTCGGCAGTCAAGCTCTGGCTGCCGTCCAGGATGATTTGGCTCAGCAGCTCAGAGACAGAGCCAATGTTCTTAAAGACATTGCGGCCGCCCTCCTCTCCGTGTCCCCTGACAACGCCTTGATAGATTGCCATAAGCTCCTGAAAATCTCACGCAGCCCTCCTTACGAGATGTGCATGGGGGATCTCGAACGCTACTCTTCCCTCTTGGTCCAGGACGCCATTATTCAGGCCCAGGTTTGTTACGGGGCCTACAGAGCAAGACTGGAGTACACAAAGGAAGCCAACGTGTACAAGGAGTCCCTGCAAAATATGGACGCCTTGTGCCAGGAGCGCATACGGGCAGTCACGGTCCTCAGAGAGGAGTACGAAACACTGCTGCAGAAGCAGCAGAACGAATTTGCCGAGATGATTGCCATGCTCAAAAGAGAGAACGAAGACCTCCGGGCCAAGGTGGAGCAGCTGGACAACCAGCGAAGGCTCCTGGAAGAGGAGGAACACAAGCAGAGCCAAAAAATAGCAGAACTCCAGAGCCGATACGACCAGGAGATGCAGAAGGTGGCTGAGCAGCTCCGCAGGACCGAGGACACCCTTCAGGGGGAGCGAGTTGAGGGGAGCCAGCAGGTGGAGGCCCTCGTGCAAGACAAGCAGAACCTGGAGAGGTACCACCTTGAGCAAATGCAAAGCTTAGAAGAGAAGTTCCTGGTCAAGATGAAAGAAATCCAGCTCCTTCACGATGAGGAGCTGCAGATCCTGCAGCAGCACTACAACCAGAATCTCAAGAGCTTGGAAGAATCGCTGGAGAAGTATCAGAAGGAGCCTCCTGAGACCACCTCCGGGGCAGAAGCACCGGGAGAAGACCAACAAGACAATGGGATCCAAGTCTTGGGAGATGATCCCAATGCCCTCCACGGATTGAGGGAGAGGATTCAAGAACTGGAATCCCAGATGAACGTCATGAGGGATGAGCTGGAGAACAAGCAGCTGGAAGGGAACGCGCCCACCTTGAGGGAGAAATACCAGAAGGACTTTGAGAACTTTAAGGTCTTTATTCACCTTATCTTGCTACCTCGCGGTCATGTAGTCTGACCACCCCCCCCCTTTCCCTTGTTAAACGCAAGCATGCTAATTAACCAGCTGGCCTGCAGATAGAATCCAGCGATAGAAGCTTTCTCAAGGCATTTCACTTTTTAAAATAGCGACCATGGGCCACCAGTTTAG
The DNA here is from genome assembly GCF_051295495.1 of Thamnophis sirtalis. Lineage (NCBI taxonomy): Eukaryota > Metazoa > Chordata > Lepidosauria > Squamata > Natricidae > Thamnophis > Thamnophis sirtalis. The sequence goes on along the minus strand of NW_028261394.1, from coordinate 1,805,137 downwards.
CTTCCTAGGGCCTTGGACGCATTTAAGCCAGAATGTGAGAGTCCTTGGGATTAGACAAATCCCTTGACCTTTTGGGAACAAACTGGCCATTTTTCCCCCCAGTGCTGACATCATTATCTTGACATTATGAAGTTCCAAGTCACCGACTTAAATCAAAGGTGACCTTCTGAAGATTAAGAGGGTTGGAGGGCCGGGTGCCAGGAAAACTCCAGATTAAGATAACACCCTCTCAAATGGAGGCTCACAGACTGTCCTGGGTGGTGGTGGTGGGGTTTTCTGCCCCTAGAAATTTGGCCCATCTCCCCCTCCCTCCATTAGACAGTAGGAAAGGTGACATTCCTCTGATTGTAATAATTGTCCACCCTAAAGAGGGCGCTTGTCTTCCCCCCCGCCCTTTCATAATGGGACAGGGTGCTTGTTGTTTCTCACTATTTACTCCCCATGTCTAAAAACTTCTAACTGCATCAGCATCATCGCTTGTGTTTAAAAATCACCCCAACTGCATCCATTCATCGCCCATCAAAGAGCCGATTTTCCAATAAGGATTCTCATTTTGAGATAGATGCTGACTCTTACGGCGTTCCCTCCTTGCAAACTCTTTGTAATTTCACTCGGGTGTGAGGAGGTGGGATGTGGTGAGGTTCCTCTGATTTGCCATAATTGCACACCCTAAAGAGGGCACTTCAACACGGCAGCCTAACCTTAAAGTAGTGAGGCTCTTTGCCATTCACACCACACATCGATTGAGCAATGGGCTGTGGTGGATTCCTGGTTATGAATAAGGAGTAGCGTTAGGCACTGTGATGGCGCCATGGTTAGAATGCAGTATTGCAGGCTGACTCTGCCCACTGCCAGGAGTTCGATCCTGACCAGTTCAAGGTTGACTCAGCCTTCCATCCTTCCAAGGTGGGTGAAACGAGGAGCCAGATTGTTGGGGGCAAGAGGCTGACTCTGTAAACCGCTTAGAGAGGGCTGTAGAGCACTGGGAAGCGGTACATAAGTCTAAGCTCTATTGCTATTGAGAGAGTTATGATTTAGGGAATCCTTACTCATGGGAAGTCCTCCTCCTGATACACAAAGGAGGAAGAAGGACTGAGTAGAGTTTGTAAGCTAGAATTAGAATTGTTAGTCCCTGCAAGAGCGGTTCTTTTTTCCTCCCCAAGTTTGAATGCCTACATCCTAAAATTAACCCCTAAGAGCCAAGGTGGCGCAGTGGTTAAAAGCAGCACTGCAGGCTACTGCTAGATCAGCAGGTCAGCGGTTCAAATCTCACCGGCTCAGGGTTGACTCAGCCTTCCATCCTTCCGAGGTGGGTAAAATGAGGACCCAGATTGTTGGGGGCAATATGCTGACTCTCTGTAAACCGCTTAGAGAGGCCTGAAAGGCCTATGAAGCGGTATATAAGTCTACTGCTATTGCTACTGCTATTAGAAGCTTTTCAAGGGATCCTAAAATAATAGCAATAGCAGTTAGACTTATATACCGCTTCATAGGGCTTTCAGCCCTCTCTAAGCGGTTTACAGAGTCGGCATATCGCCCCCACGGTCTGGGTCCTCATTTCACCCACCTCGGAAGGATGGAAGGCTGAGTCAACCTTGAGCCGGTGAGATTTGAACCGCCGAACTGCAGCTAGCAGTCAGCTGAAGTGGCCTGCAGTGCTGCACTCTAACCACTGCGCCACCTCAGCTCTCTTAAGACTTCCTTAAAGCTTTTGAACTGCTTCTTCCATTAATAGTAAAGATTGGTAGTGGCGGTGATGGAGAATGCTAGATGTTCTAAGCTAGCTAGGAACGGATATGTTCTTCACCACATGAGTGTTCCTTCTGGGACTCGTGTCTTCTCACTAGAGGTGGAGATAGCATCCATGCATGGGTTGACGTTGTCAAACTCTCGGATTGGACTGAGTCTGAATTCAGATAGTTAAGACACACCCCTGTCGTTAGCCACACCCAGCTTTCGACTCAGTCCACTCCTGCCTATATCGTTACTGGGTGTTCTTTTTTTTTTTTTAATGGACTGGGGCAACCTGCCAATGCAATCCTCCTTTCTGGCTTCCTTGAAGGCAACGTGTGAACGGGGGTTTGCAGCCATGGAAGAGACCCACCAGAAGAAGATTGAGGACTTGCAGAGGCAGCATCAGCGAGAGCTGGAGAAGCTGAGAGAGGAGAAGGACCGTTTGCTGGATGAGGAAACGGCTGCCACGATCTCCGGTAGGTGGTCCAAGAGGGTTCCACCACAAAACCGTGTTCGACTAAACTGCGCTCGACTAAACCGCGTAGCTGACGTCATCAACAGTGCGACAACAGCGCGGAGACAGAAGCACGCTGTAAACGCTAAACCTAAAATTAACCCCTAAACCTAATCCTAAACCTAACCCTAAACCTAACCCTTAACCTAACCCTAACCCTTAACCTAACCCTAAACCTAAGACTTATCTTAAGTTGAATCGGCTTGCTTTCAAAGCGCTATTTAAAGCGCCCTTCTTTCTCCGCGCTCCCTATTGTCGCCCTGTTGATGACATCAGCGACGCGGTTTAATCGGGCGCGGCTTAGTCGAGCGCGGTTTTGTCGTGCCACGGTCCAAGAGAAGAGAATGTGGAAGACGGAGGTGTGTTTTCCCTACAACTGTTTGTAGGTAGTCCTCAGCTTACGACCAGTTGCTTCGCCACTGTTCAAAGTTAGGATGGTCCTCCCCAGAGCTACATATGATCCCTTTTCAGAGTTATGACAGACACAGACAGACAAATACACACAAACACACTGTGGCCATGTGACCATGATTTGCTGGGTTTCCAGTGTTTACTTCTAGTTTCTGGCAAAAACAACCTCCAGTTGGGAAAAAAAGGCCACAATGTTTACTTAGTGATAGCTGCAAAAAAAAAAAAATGTCTTAAAATCTGATCTGGCCTCACAATGCCTCGACTTACAACTGCAATAACTTAACAACCATCATTCTGGGCTCCCTGATGGTTGTAAATCTAGGATTTCCTGTAATTCTTCCATTCCTTTCCTTTCCAGCCATAGAAGCCATGAAGAACGCTCACCGGGAGGAACTTGAACGGGAGTTGGAAAAAACCCATCGCTCCCAAATTAGCAGCATCAATTCCGACATTGAGGCTCTGCAGAGACAATACTTGTAAGGATCTCTTGGCGTCTTCTGGTCGTTCATGCTTGCCTTCTGGGGCCACATCGGTTGGGTTCCGTCGTGCATTGTTGGCCTTTGAAATATTCTGAGCTCGTCTGCACCCTAGGATCATTATACGAGCACCCAAACACCCACCCTATTTGATTTTTCTACAGCTATCCAGGTGGGGAGCATGGCTGTCCACATGAGCTGCTGATGGCTCATTTTAATTCTCGGTTTCTTAGACTCCAAAATTCTTCTATTCGTAGTACATTTTGTTTTTATTTATGAGCCTCTCCATAAGCCTTTGGCTGCAATGGGGACATATTTTCTGCAAATATGTGCGCGCACACACACACAAACACACACACAACCTCATAATTTATTTTGAGGAGGTCATGGAAGGGTAATAAACAGATTTATTCTCGCAGATGCACCCAAAAATGACCTAAACTGAATTTATAGATTTGTGCTTTAGGAGAAATGAATTCCTCATGTCAGATTTGGACCAAGCTCAGTTTCTAGAACTTAATTTATTAGATAATTTTTGAGAAAAATCACTTAAGGCTTTTCTCAGGAAAAAAAAAGTCTTACATATATGACTGTCCCAGTTTTCTACTCTCTTCATCCATTCTCTGGCAAGAAAGAGAGAGGGGGGGATAGATAGATAGATAGATAGAGAGAGAGAGAGAGAGAGAGAGAGAGAGAGAGAGAGAGAGAGAGAGAGAGAAAGAGAGAGAGAGAGATAGAGAGATAGATATAGATAGAGAGATAGGGGGAGAGAGAGAGAGAGAGAGAGAGAGGTAGATGGATAGATGATGGATGATGATGGATAGATAGATAGATAGATAGATAGATAGATAGATAGATAGATAGATAGATAGATAGATATAGACAGATAGATATGATATATATGATTGAGAGAGAGAGATGATAGGTAGGTAGATATGTAGGTAGGTAGGTAGGTAGGTAGGTAGGTAGGTAGGTAGATAGATAGATAGATAGATAGATAGATAGATAGATAGATAGATAGATAGATAGATAGATAGATAGATAGATAGATAGATAGATAGAAGCATGATTGGATTAGGAAGGATTTTTTAAAGGCTGAGTGAAGGCAATAAGTCCTTGGAAGGCCTGGGAGGAATCAAAACTTGAAAGTTCTCACACTGCATGGATGTGGTTTCTGCCTCCTCTTCCTCCTCCTCCTCCTCCTCCTCCTCCATCTTCCTCCTCACCTGCCAAGTTGGTTCCTGAAGGGTCCTTCAAAGTCAAACCCACTTTCTCTCCTTTGTCCTCCTGCCCTCAGGGAGGAGTTGCAGTCTGTCCAGCGGGAACTGGAAGTCCTTTCAGAACAATATTCGCAGAAGTGCTTGGAAAACGCTCACCTGGCCCAGGCTTTGGAGGCGGAGAGGCAGGCCCTCCGACAATGCCAGCGGGAGAACCAGGAACTTAACGCGCACAATCAGGTGAAGCCTTCCTGTGATCCGAGACAGTGGCTCTAAAGCGGTGGGGGGGGGGAGGGAGGGTGTTTCCAAACTCGTCTACTTTAAGATGGGCGGACTTCAACTCCCAGAATCCCCCCCGGTTGGCCATGTTCAAGAGCTCCTGTATTTGTGGGGACGGAGGGGTGTGATGATATACATCGCATGCACGATGAGGTGAAAGATTCCAGTCTTCTGCAAAAATTGATGTAAAGGTTTCCTGTGCTGGATGATAGAGGGGTGGTCTGTTGGCCTAATTCTATTTATTCTGAAGAATCCTGCATTTGTGGTTTCCTTGTAGGAGCTGAACAACCGCTTGGCTGCAGAGATCACCCGACTACGGACGTTGCTAACTGGGGAAGGTGGCATGGAAACGGCTGCTTCTCCACTTACCCAAGGCAAGGATGCCTATGAGTTAGAGGTAGGTTTGTTTGTAACTGTTGAAAAGGTCGGAAATCCCTTCCCTTCCTTCCTCTTTCCTTCTTTCTTTCTTTCTTTCTTTCTTTCTTTCTTTCTTTCTTTCTTTCTTTCTTTCTTTCTTTCTTTCTTTCCTTCCTTCCTTCCTTCCTCTTTCTTTCTTTCTTTCTTCCTTCCTCTTTCTTTCTTTCTTCCTTCCTTCCTTCCTTCCTTCCTTCCTCTCTTTCTTTGTTTTAAAATCCTGACTTCCTTGTCTCCATTTCTCTTTTCTATCTTTCTTTCCTTTGGTTTTAAAATCCTTTCCTCCCTCCCTCCCTCTCTTCCAGCTTTATGTATTTTTTTTCTTGATATTCGTTTTTTTTAAAAAACAGGTGTTATGTTTTTGACTTTCCCCCTTGCAGGTCCTGTTGAGAGTTAAGGAATCAGAAATCCAGTACTTGAAGCAAGAGATCAGCTCCTTGAAGGATGAATTGCAAACAGCACTGAGGGTAAGAATTTAGAAGTAGGCATCGCCTTAAAGCCGTTAACTAGTGATTTTCAACCTCCTCATTTGTACACTTTAAGCTAGGTAGAGCAACATCAGGAGTGTCCAAACTTTTAGATAAGATGGACGTCAGCTCCCAGAATTCCCCAGCTAACATGGCTGGCTGGCGAATTCTGAGAATTGAAGCCAATTCCAAGTCGCCAATGTTGCTGCTTCAGTTGATGGCCTAAGACAGGAGGAGCCAGGAGGATGGAGAAGAACCAGGCAAAACAGGGACACCTTTAGAGTTTTAGTGAGATCTTGGAAAAGGTGATGAACGCGTTGAACTATAGCAATAGCAATTAGACTTATATACCGCTTCATAGGGATTTCAGCCCTCTCTAAGCGGTTTACAGAGTCAGCATTATTGCCCCCAACAATCCGGGTCCTCATTTTACCCACCTTGGAAGGATGGAAGGCTGAGTCAACCCTGAGCTGGTGAGATTTGAACCCCCGAACTGCAACTAACAGTCAGCTGAAGTAGCCTGCAGTGCTGCACTCTAACCACTGCGCCACCTCGGCTCTTTCTAATGGCTGTTGAAATTGCTAGTAATCTCAGTTGTCTCTTTTGCCCACGGGGACCGAAAGATCTCAGCTCCAATCGTATTTTTGTCTTTTCTCCAGGATAAAAAATACGCCAGTGATAAATACAAGGACATCTACACGGAGCTCAGCATCGTCAAAGCCAAGGCAGACTGTGATATCAGCAGATTGAAAGAGCAGCTGAAGGCAGCCACCGAAGCCCTGGGAGAAAAATCTCCCGAGAGCAGCACCGTGTCCGGATACGGTAGGCTCCCTGCTTCCTAATTTCATATTTCTGGATGCTGAACCCCAAAGAAGGGTTAGGATCCGATGATCTCGGGCAAATTTTCTTGGAAAAAAAAGTTGGTGGACATTCATCGTTGCAAAGACCACTCTTTGATATTGGCAATAGCAGTTAAGACTTATATACCGCTTCATAGGGCTTTCAGCCCTCTCTAAGTGGTTTACAGAGTCAGCATATCGCCCCCACAATCCGGGTCCTCATTTCACCCACCTCGGAAGGATGGAAGGCTGAGTCAACCTTAAGCTGGTGAGATTTGAACTGCCGAACTGCAGATAACAGTCAGCTGAAGTGGCCTGCAGTGCTGCACTCTAACCACTACGCCACCTCGGCTCTAATATTGAGTTGGACTTGGTGGGTTCAAGGAACCTAGCATTAGAATTAGTGGTAAAATTGGATTTCTTGAGGGTGGGAAAAGTATTTTGGAGTATTCGTTGCCTTGATGGGAAGGAAGCCGATAGTGACTTTCTTTTAACTTTGCTTGTTTGAAAAACTATGGCCTGGAGGTTTTCAAAAGAGTTATATTGACTTCCTTTCCTTCTTACCCACTTAGATATTATGAAATCGAAAAGCAATCCTGATTTCTTGAAGAAGGACAGGACCAGCATTGGCCGGCAACTAAGAAATATCAGGTCAAAGGTGAGTTGATGTGGTCTTTCCATTTTCCCTGGAAAACATACTTAGACGTGCAACACTTTAGTTGTCCTATCAATGGTTGATTCTGCCTCAACAAGTAGCAACTTCCGACCAAAGCTAGCTGTTGGCTAAGCTGGGAAGGCCCTGGAGGATTCTTGGATGGGGGAACCCACCTGAGAATTCCACGGCTTTGGGATAGCTTGAGAAGCCGACCCAGAAGAAAGCAGAAGCCACTGCCTTTCATAAGTGTGCTGAGAACATGTAGACAAGGAGAACATTCGTTATTTCGTGCTTTGAGATATATGCAGCACATTTAAAGCCTGAGATCTTGGGACATAGTTTCCCAAACTTTGCAACTTTAAGACTTGTGGATTTCAACTCCCAGGATTCCCCAGACTGCCATGTGGAGGTCCACTCGTCTTAAAGTTGGCAAGTTTGACAAACATTGCTTTAAGGGAACATAGTTTCCAATAGTCCACAAGAGTGGAACCTCTTCATCCTTTAGTTCCTTAGCCAGTTCTGGTCCACTCGTCTCTCCTTGCATATTGGCATACATGTGGCATTTATTAGGAAAAGAACGCCAACCCAGAGCTAAAGCCACCCTTTTTGTAAGCATCTGAACCCCAGAAGAATTCACAGAAAGCACCCACAGATTCGAGAAAGGCATTCTATCGTTTATTAAGTTCACATTGGTTTTGTTGATATCCTGCGCCTCTCTCTGTGTACCACTTCTTGCACTGGAAGATCTAGTTTTAATTCCAGCTTCTCTTCATTACTGATCTGTGTTTTTAACTATTATGGGTTTCTTTTTTTAAAATGGATTGGTTGATTTATGGAGCCATTCAATCTTGGCCTCCTCCTTAAAGGCGTGGGAAGGAAGCTGCTTGTATTGTGGCCCACAATAGGATTTATGTCTTTTCTTGTTTTTGTTCTTTTGTTCTTCGCTTCGGATAACAGTCGGTAATTGAGCAGGCTTCATGGGATAACTGAAATGCACCAGGTTCCAGGGTCCCTGCCATGTAGGTAATCCAATCACCCACCGGTTCAACAATGCTACTTCTCGGAGGTTACAGTGCCCTTAAATGCATGTTCTGCTGATGTCTCCATAGCTAATCAGGTTCTTCCCTCTGCCCACCCACCCCCCAGAAGCTATGGGGGGGGACCGGGTTGGGTAGAGCAGACATAGACCCCTTCACGCCCAATCAGTGGCTGCATCCACCCTTCTGTCTCATCCTGTCTTCACTGACATCCATCACAAGTTTTCCTTGCCATCTCGGCTGACACGTGGGGAGCTCTGTGGAGCATGAGAAGATGCCTGCATGTTGGATTGACTGTGCATGCTTCCACTTGACCACTCTTCAGGAGGCACGAGTTTCCGAGCAAAAGATCATGTTTGAGTCCCTAGTTTTGGATGCTGGTTCATCTCAGCCAATAGACAGTGGGTAGCACAGTGGTCAGGATGCAGTATTGCAGGCAACTCTGTTCACTGCCAGGAGTTTGACCCTGATTGGTTCAAGGTTGAACTCAGCCTTCCATCCTTCTGAGGTCGGTAAAATGAGGACCCAGATTGTTGGGGGGAAATATGTTGAGTCTGTAAACTGCTTAGAGAGGGCTGTAAAGCACTATTCATTCATTTATTAGGTTTGTATGCTGCCCTATTCCCGAGAGACTCAGGGCGGCTCACAATAAAAAGGGAGGGGATACAAAAATAAAATAAAAACAAACAATTTAAAATTCTACAACAGCCGTAACCTCGAATGGGGCTGGATAGTTCAACAGCCCTAGGCCTGCCGGAACAGCCAGGTCTTAACTGCTTTGCGGAAGGCTGGAAGGGTAGTAAGGGTCCGGATCTCCACGGGGGGATCGTTCCAGAGGGCCGGAGCAGCCACAGAGAAGGCCACTCCCTGGGGAGTCGCCAGCCGACATTGGCCGGCAGATGGAATTCGGAGGAGGCCTAATCTGTGGGATCTAATAGGTCTTTGGGAGGTGACCGGCAGGAGGCAGTCTGTCAAATACCCAGGTCCGATGAACTATGAAGCAGTATATAAGTCTAAGTGCTAATGCTGTTGGCAGTGTTGGCGCAAGGAAAATATTCCAGTTGTTTTGCAATTGGAAGTTATTTTGCCCATTAGATATGGTGGCCCAAATCATTGCATCTCTCTATCTGGGCGCGTATTCATATACATAACGTAATATAAAATTACATATATATCTGTGCATATATGTATATGTATAATTTTAATTGAAACTTTAAGAAGATGAAAACTAATAACACCAACTAATACAAAGTAAGGAAGAAGAAAAGAAAGAAAGAAAGAAAGAAAGAAAGAAAGAAAGAAAGAAAGAAAGAAAGAAAGAAAGAAAGAAAGAAAGAAGGAAGGAAAGAAATGGGAAAAACTTGAAGAAAAGTCATCTATCTGGGGCTTTTGCTGATTTTCCTGTCTTAATTGACACACAGCATGGGAATTTTTGGTTTTGACCTTGTGCAATCAAATCAAAACCCTATTCTTCTCTGATTCATAACAGAGGTATGGCATGAGTTAAGAAGCCAGGGTCTTGGTTCCTTAGGGGGGGGGAAATGTGGACATTCCTTCGGTAGTCCCAGAGACACCATCCTTTATAAAGTGTTACTATGTTGTCCCATAGTGACATTAGGAAACTGTCTTGGAGCAAATATATTATAGGGAAAGGACAATTTTGTAGGTCTTGTGGAGTTGAAGGCATCTGGAGATACTTCAGAGAATCTCTAGGGAGTCACGCTAGTTAGCTGCGCCTTTGGTCATCTCGCTCTTCCTCCATCGGGCACCAATTCTCCAGTAACCTTTCTCCATAACGGTGCTTTTTCTGTCTTCCGCATGATGTTAAGCCTGAGGATTTTGTCTCTCACTATTTTATCTCCTCTGCCTGAACATCTCCATGTTGGATTTGGCCCATTCCACCCGAGCGGCCTTTCATGCTTTCCTTTTTTTCCTTCTCTCCCCTCCAGAGTCTAAAGGAAGGTCTGACGGTGCAGGAGCGCCTGAAGCTCTTTGAATCCAAGGAGTTGAAGAAAGACTAATGTGTTCTCCTTCGTTTCCGGCTTGGCCATGTGCACCGCCGCCTAGCTTGAGGCATCACGACACGAGCATCCTTCTCCTTTTTCCCCCTCACCATTTTCATCTTTTTTTATGACTACGCTTCGCTTGGCCGGGAGCGGGAATTTTTCTAGAGCTGCTCCGGATGAATGGACTGAGCAATTCCAGACTTCTTTTTTTTTCCTGTCCACCATCGAAGGGATGAAATCATTGTTTCTCAACCTTAGCAAGTTTAAGATGCGTGGACGTCTGCTCCCAGAATTCCTCAGCCAGCAACGGGGAATTCTGGGAGGAGACGTCCAGGCATCTTAAACTCGATGAGGTTGAGAAATACTGGATTAAGCATGTTCTGAATGGAAAAGTCCTTACTTTGGGCAAGAACGCAGGAGGAGGTTGAAGATTTTTCTCCCTTAAATATATATATATATATTTATCTCCTTCCTAGTGTATATCCACTGCATTGAGTGTCAGTATTAAGGCTCAACAGCCTATAATAAGCTAGCCCTGTTTTACTGATGTGTTGGTATCACAACAGGGCCCTGGGAAAGGGGGATACACCTCCAGCTTAGTTCCACCAGTGTTGAAGAGTAACACAGCACTTAGGCGCATATTTTGAGCCACTCTGAAACAAATTTGGTTTGGCCAAGCAAGCCCCCCCCCCCCAACGCCCCTGGATGCTTGAGAAACACAAGGGGGGGGGAAGAAATCAGTCTGGACTGTCCTTGATCTATTGTGTGGTTTGCAGAGATCCAGTCCTTTGTGCAGCTTAGCAATCTTCTGAATTTATTTTACTCAGCCAGCGGTTAAGGGGTGGCAGATTCCACCTTAGCCAGGATCTTGGAAAAACATAGCTCTTAAAATCACTAGCAACCATTGTCCTCTTCCAGTTGGGTTAACTTTTTCTCCTAGTCTTTTGGTGGGTTTTGGGCATCCATCCGAGAGACATTTCAGGACATTTCTCTCGTCTGATGAGGATGGAGATCCTAAAGTGCAGATCCTTGCTTCTTAAAGGTGACTTTAAAAAAAAGAAAGAAAGTAAAATGGATTACCGGTATATCTGTTTTGGAGAATCTATTTGGGCCTGATTGCACCATTCAGTGTCTGTGTGAGGGATATTCCGTTGCAAAGGAACACCTGAAAACGGTTTGGGAGCTAAGCCCAGTTAAAAGTGGCCTTCAAAGACCAGGCTAACCATGATCCCAAAGCAGCTTTAGTGCTTTCATCCTCTTGAAATGAAGCAGGACTTTCGATTACCCCTTCCATATTTTGGGCCCACCCACCCCCCCAAAAATGTGATGAATAGATTCCTTGATGCGCTGGGATCCAGAATGTACACAGCCTTCCCAAGAAAGGCCCTGGGATGGATTAAAATGTCTTTGGCCAAACCCGACGAACACCTTGGAAGTGGGTGCTTAAAATTTCAAGATTAACACCTCCACCAGCATTATGAACAAGCCTTGACTCTGTCTCTCCAACATTGTAGGTGATTAGGGTGCTCCAGCCCAATTCTACGAACCTTGAGGTCCCTTAAGATGGGAGTTTTTGCTCTTACTGGGTTGAGTTTCTGCTGCAACTTTCTCACTTTGGGACAAGCCCAACGGTGTGAACTCTTGCTAATCTCAGTGAGGCTTGGTCCATTTCTTTTCTCTGCATGCGGGTTTTAGAATTTTTAGACGCCTCGCAAGGAAATAAGTGGTTCCAAAAACAAACAAACCCCACCCCACCTTATGAGATCACTTGTCTCCTAGAGGTAGACCTGAAGCAAAAGGATACCTTAGCATGCACTACCTTAAAGGCAGCTGGACAGAGGAGAACCTGGTTGCATTTGACGTGCCACAGCAATGGCAGTCTGCAAAACGTAGCTGCCCTGAATGGCTTGGACTAAGGAGCTCTTCCTATTTTTACTTCAGAGGTGAGGCTTTTCTTCTTCAAGGCTTCTCCTCACTCTGAGCAGTTTTTCCTATCTAACTGCAAACTGTCAGTCGAGGGTATAGAAGTGCATTTCAAATAGGTATGGCAGCCCCAAAGATTGATGTGTGAATGGTGGCATTGGGAGGGCATCTCGGGCAGCTGAAGGGGACGCGTTTGTGGCATCTGCCCCCGAAATGGTCTTTGCAGGCCTCCTATCTCCTTCACACAGACGAAGCTGACCTGGATAGAACCATGTTTTTTCAACCTTGGCAATTTAAAGTTATCTGGACTTCAACTCCCAGGATTCTTACGCTCCGCTGGCTGGGGAATTCTGGGATTTGGAGTCCGGACATCTCCAAGTTGCCACGGTTGAGGAATTTAATTTTTCTTCCATGATTTTTTCTGCAACTCGATAGCAATCCGTTGGCTCTGGGGAAAATCCCTGCAGTCCATCCTGTCCCTTTCTCAATAACGTCCTGATTCCGAGGCGGTTTCTTAAAACATGGAAAGCGATGGCTGGAAGGCGGGGAAAGGCACCCCACCTCCCTTCGCACAAAACTGACTCTACCGCTACGAGCAAAGGGACCGTTCCTACGCAACCAATCCCCGGGAGCGTTTGGGACAGTGTGTTTCTTGAACGGCTCTTGAAAAGGCTTGTTTGGAGGCAGGTTGGAGCATTTTCACCCCATCCTGTACTCCGGAGATTTAAGAAAAATGTGTACTCTTGATGGAGGTTTGGCACAGGTACCGTGCACACACACCTGAAATGCGGCTTTGGGGATGTGGTCCATGGCCGATTTTGTCTCTCCTTTTCTCCCCCTCCCACTTGTTTCAAAGCAGGATTTTTGTCTTTTCTTAATGCCGTTTTTGCTTTCCTTCCTTCCTGCTAAGAAACAAAAGGAGGATCGCTTGTGCTGATCCAGGAATCCGAGCGGGCTGTGATTCCTATGACAGGGGCTGCTTTTAAGCGGCCCCTGTGTGGTGTTTAAGGGGAGGGGAGCGGGGAAAATGTTGCTTTTTGTAATGACAATATACTTGATTAGACTCCCACTGGACTTCTTTTTCCTCCATTGCAATGGTTCATATGCCGTACTTCGTTGTGAACACTTTTGAGCACACCCACGCTTCTTTCCTTTGGTAACCCCCCTCCCCCCTCCCCAATTTTTTAAAGCTTTGTTATTCTCTAAAAATAATTTAAGACCTGTATAGTATTCGAAGCACGCCATGTAAATATTTATTATGCAAAAACTCGCGGAGGGTTTTATGGGGTTTCTTTTTTTAATCTTGTTCTAATACGGATTTCCTTTGGACTTGGGGGAAAAGGAAGTTAGTGTAACCTGAAATCCTGCTTTGTTCCCTTACAGAATGTTGGTTGGTTTGAATGCTATAAATATATTTTTAAATTTCTCTGATCCTTTTTAGTTTTGGAAACGCCTCTCCAAAGAAAAAAAAAATATGTACAGTGTTTTAAAACCTAATTGCTCTACGACGGTAGTTTTCTTCCTCGTTCACTTCAGTAAGCTTGTAACGGACAGTGGCGCAAGTGACCCGGGCTATGCAATTATGTTGCAGTAAACTCAGTTTAATGGACTCGTAGGAAGGTGTTTGTTAGACCTGAATGTCCGTTGAATAACGAATAGGATTGTATGTATGCCTACACGGCGGCCGATGGATTTTGTCCGAGGCATTCGAAATCCGAATGCATCAATCTGAAGGTCCAATAAATTGAAGATTCACTGCATGTTCACTGAGAAATGGTGATAGTAGCATCTCTTAAAGTCATCAAAGGTACACCATGTTGTTGCATGTTAACCCCGTGGCAGATTAAACCAAGCAGCTCTGCGAAGAAATGAAGTAATGTTGCTTCTCACTGTCCTTACGTTTGAATTACGCTATGCCGTCTTGTGGTCACAGCATGGCAGAATTAAGCTGCTGTAGTTTTGATATCTCCCTTTGCAGTTACGCTCTCGTACATCACAACGGAGCTTCAGAGGGGAAGAATACTCTGGCTGGTAGAATTCGAGCCCGTGACCGACCACAAGAGCTGAGAAATATTCCTAAAGCACCTAAGGGAAAGATCTTGGGTTTGCCGTAGAATTAGCTATGCCATAACTCCAGATAAGCCAATAAAATTTGCAGTGGAAGTCCATCCGGGTGGTGAGAATTACGGTAGGCGTTAATTCCTTCTTTCAATGGAATAACACCATCGCTACTTTCAGTATGAGAAACCACCACAGGTAAACGTCTACATCCTGTCGCTGAGCTGCCAAAGAGCCAGCCGACCAGTTCCTACCACATGAACCTGTGGCTGGAGGAGAAGGAGTGGGAGGTGCACAAGGACTGCAAGGAGGCCCATCCTCGTGAGCGCCTTACTTCAGGTTTCTGAGGCCACCACGTCTGTCTGTCTTAAGGCCCACATGAGCTTCATCACCAAGTTGACTATGGCTTGACTGGATCACCAGGTCATCTGAGAACTGAGTGTGGGAATGACTAATTCAGTCTTTCTCGACCTTGTTAAGAATTCGAGGAGGTGGTCCACCCATCTTCAAGTTCCCAAGGTTGAGAAACGCTGCTCTAATCCACACCTTCCAGCAAAATTTAGGGTGTAAGAAGGCAAGTCCCTTTGGAGAGCAGGTGGCGCCCTGTGAATTAGGAGTCCACTCCAACCAAGGGGACTCCTGGAAGTCCCAGCAACCTTCGCTGCTGAACAATGAAGCCTCTTTTGCTCTCAACTAACGTGTTTTGAATCTAGTGAGGTTCTGAATGGTGGTTTTTTCTTTTTCATGCTTTTAAGGGAGCCAGTTCTCTCTTCAGCTGTTCACTGTAGAAGTATCACTTCGGTCACAGTATTTATTCCTTACAAACCTTGTGTGACATGCTAGGGTTCCCATGGATGTAGCTGATGATTTTGTAAATATAATTACTTAACTATACATAAAATTATATCGTAATAAACTATTTTTGCACCACCCTTGCTATGCTGTAATGAAGGTTTTTTGGTAGATGGAGGTGGCCTTCAGAATGACTACATAAGTGTGATTTTATTGCAAGTCATGGACGCTGGCTTCCTCACAAATGTAACAGTTGCTGATAAGTATATGCTGCTGAACTGTTCCAAGCATGGCAAAAAAAAATGGAAATAGCAAAAATAAAAATATTGATTAAACCAGTGTTTCTCAACCTTGGCAACTTGAAGATGTCCGGACTTCAACTCCCAGAATTCCCCAGCCAGCATTTGCTGGCTGGGGAATTCTGGGAGTTGAAGTCCGGACATCTTCAAGTTGCCAAGGTTGAGAAACACTGTCCTAACCACTGCTGGGGAATTCTGGGAGTTGAGGTCCAGACATCTTCAAGTTGCCATGGTTGAGAAACACTGGATTAAACTGCCCAACTCCAGACCATCTTAGAGGTAGGGGGTAACCATTTCATAACACAAGTGTTAAAAGAGTCCCAAAATATTACAATAATTCCATTCACACTTGCTCTCCAGAACCACAGCTTTAATCATTGAAAAAAACTAAACAAACAAGACCTCACAACGTATTCAAGGTGTTCGTGCATTAATAGTTACTTCCAGGACTTCTCTTGCAATCTTTCTCATCAGTAGTACAGTTTTTAAGTAACAGCAAGAGTTAAATCCTCCAGTCCTAATGACCTTTGACATAGAGAAATATTTAAACTGAAATATTTAAACTGGGATCATACTTATGGCTGGATGTTGCCTTCCAGTGCAATACACCCTGCAGGGCGGCGGTTCTGCCTCTCCATTTTCTGCTGCCAAGTTCTTACGTTCCAGGATTCAAATCAAACAAGCAACGCATAATAGAAATTCAGCACTCCCAACTTAACTGGTCTTTTGGAAAATAAAAGCAGATCGTTGTTCTGAGCCTTTTCTCTCTCTCAATTCAGATGCAACATAAAGGCAACAACTTAAAATATTCACGTCCCATATGCCGGAAATGTGCGCTTACAAAGATCAGCATACAATTCCATCTCTGCATTCTGTCCTGCAGCTTTATAGCCCTTCTTAATAAAGCCTATTTCAAGTTCTATTCCTTGGAAAGTAAATTCACTAAACACTTAAAGAGTACACTGCTTGTGTATTTCCCGACTTGCTGCTTATCTTTTAAGATAATTACGTCGTTCTCGACATGAGAAATTTTGAACCAAATGCTCCCAAACTTTTTTTTTTTGGCCATGCAGTAGATTTTTGTCCCGTAATTATCTTTATCCATTTTCAATCCTGGTTTTCTCATGTTTAGAGAAAAATGTATAATTGGCAGGATTGTAGGTTTCCCAAATCTTTTCAAATTCCGCTTGAAAGATGTTCACCAAAGCCTGGTCTTCCAACACCAGCACGTTCTCTCTGTTGGTCTGGATGGCTTGGGTGGTCCAGTTCAAAGAGCCCGTGATCAGCACCTTCTGGTCCACGATGGCAAACTTATGGTGCATGTAGCCCAGGTCCTGATCGTGGCGTACCTGAATCCCTTGGAAAGGAGAGAAAACCCCACTCAACATCAAGGATCTAGTTGTCGCTCAACCGTGTTTGGGAGAGCTGCCTGACGAGGAGAGACATATAAATTTAACAATGGGTGTCTTTATGACCAAACCACCTCATCTTTCAGTCTTTATCGCTGGCTTTTGTCCTCAATACACTTGCCTTAGCCCAAATCTCTCCCTTTTCTTCTTCCACCATGTATCCCGTAAGCCAGTTTTGTCCAAACTTGGGAACTTTTAAGACTTGTGGACTTCAACTCCAAGAAGTCCCCAGCCAGTTTTGGGACTTAAAGTCCACAAGTCTTAAAGTTCCCAAGTTTGGACACCCCTGCTGTAAGCCCTTTCCACCTCATTGCTTATTGCAATGCTCATTGCTGACTCTGTAAACCGCTTAGAGAGGGCTGAAAGCCCTATGAAGCAGTACATAAGTCTAACTATTGCTATTGCTAACTATTGCCTCCCAGAATTTCCCAGGCAGCCACACTAGGGGGAATTCTGGGATTTGAAGTCGATTTCTCTTCAATGGGCCAACGGTTGAAAAATGCTCCTTTAAACCAGAGGTCTTTAAACTTGGCAACTTTAACACTGGTGGACTTCAACTCCCAGAATTCCCCCCTAGTATGGCTGGCTGGGAATTCTGGGAGTTGAAGTCCCCAGGTCTTAAATTTGCCAAATTTGAAGACTCTTGTTTTAAGACATGGGGGGGGGGGGGGAATCGTCCACCTGGTGTCTTGGGGAGGGGGCAAGGAGAAGGAGAGGAACAAAACCACAAAACTGGCTGGAGAATTCTGGGAGTTGAAGCCCACCAGTCTTAAAGTTACCAGGTTTAAAGACCTCTGGTTTAAAGGAGCATTTTTCAACCTTTGGCCCATTGACGAGAAATCGACTTCAAATCCCAGAATTCCACCAGCGCGATGGTTCGATCCGATTTTCCCTCCCCCCTCGCCCTATTGGCCGCCGGTGTTCAGGCCCCGCCCGCCGCGACCACGCCCCCTTACCGGCTGTCCTCAGCGGGCCGATCTGCGAGCCGCGCAGCGCCATGTAATCGGCGTCGACGATGACTCGGATGCGGACGCCGCGGCGGTGCAGGAGGATGACGGCGCGGCCGAGCTGCGGGCTGGAGAAGGCGAAGAGGCAGAGGTCGAGCGAGCGCCGCGCCGAGAGCACGCGCGCCAGCAGGCGGCCCAGCGCGCTCTCGTCGTGCGGCAGCGGGCACACGCAAGGCACCCCGGCCAGCAGCTCCTCCGTGCACGTCACCTTCGAGGGGAAGAAGATGACCTCGCTCACCGGCGGCGGCGGCGGCGGCGGCGACGCCCGCTGACGCCCCAGCAGCCAGTCCAGCAGCGCCTCGAGCGCCGCGCCCAGCCCAACCGCCAGCACCAACCGCCACATCGTCTCCTCAGGCCGCGCGCGCCTGCGCCGCACGTTCGAATCTTCCCGCCTAGAGAGGCGCGCACGCGCGCTCCACTGGGAGGGAAAAAAGAAAAGCGCATGCGCCGCTTCTCACACCCCAGGGGGGATTTTCCCTTTACGCATGCGTTCTCCGCCCTGGCCGCTCCCCCTCAGTGCCGCGTGAACTTCAACTCCCATCATTCCCAGGCGGAAATTTGCTCTTCAGGCCTTGTGGGAGTTGGAGTCGTCATGGGAGGGACGCGATCAGTCCCTCTTCTAAACTGCCTTTTAACTTGGTTAAAAAAACGGCTTTAACTATGATTGGGAAGAAAAATTAGTGACAATCATAGAAGAAAGAGGCTAGGTTTCCTGCATTTTTGGGAACTTTTAGTGGAAATATTTAAATTTGCAAAGCAAAACTTTTTTATGCTTCCTAGGATGTGTTAAATATTAAGCATCATTTGATTAAAAAACAGGACATTTCTCTTCGGAGGGGGGTGGATTTTTATTATGTGCATTTTTACACACATTAAATAAAAATTCAACACAAACACCATGAATTACACAATGAACGAAAAGTCATAAAACATTTAAGAAATCTCTCTGAAAACGAGTAGCTATAAATATTTTGACATATTCACAGAAATAAACTCTTTTAACAAATTAGGATCTCTTATTAATCTTTCTCCCTTTTAAAAATTCCATATAAAGTATGTTCGGAATTACGTTTCTTGCCAGAAAAGTTTTACAGAGTTCATCAATAAGTAGCTGGGCAGTTTAAAAAAATATAAAGAACTGAATTAATCTCACAGTAACATAAAAAACTGTAAATGTTGCATCATTGAAGTCCAAAAGTCTTAAAGTCACTAAGGCTGGATACCCCTGATGTAGATAGTTTTGAGGCCAAGAGATCTCCCTTCATCCTCTGCTTTTCAGTCGGTCTACAGTGTTGACACAGAATATTTGAGCTCATTCATCCCACACAAAACGAGTGGATCGACAAGAGTTCTCCAGGCTAGGTCCGAGACTCCAGAGAAGTTGGACTGCGAACGGTGGACATCAAATGCGATTTGTAGGTCTTGCTCAAGCCCGTCATCCAGAACTTCAGGAGCTTCACGTTATCTTCTTCAGAAGCCCCCAAGATGCTCAACAACTTCTGGGTATCTTCTTTGGGCCTGCTGTCTACCTTGGTGAACTTAAAGAGGACCTTCACCTTACTGCCGAAAGCAAAAAATAAATAAATTAATTATAGATTATGACCCGCTCTTTCGAAAATGAAATTTCTGAAGATCACACGGCACTCCTCCCTTCCTTAAAGGAAGCATATGAAAGAATGAACTCTAGAAGACCAACTACTTCTCAACCCAAAAGTCCACCTTACTTCATCCACTCCTCCTTCAGGCAAATGAGGCACTGGTCCACCACATCGACCGAGAGGTTCTGATTCATCAGAGCAGCTTCAATCTTGTTCAGGATGGTCGGACCAACTGCAGATGGGAAGAAGAATGTGAATCCAGTTTTTCTATAGTTATTTTTAAAATCGGCACTGCACGGTTGAGACACTCGTCTTTCTTTTTTCTTCTGCATTTCCAGCTAAGTAACAAAAGTATGTTCCTTTTCAAAAATCCATGACACAACTCTTTTTGCTTATGAACTACAGATTGGACAGTGTTGTGACTCTCTACTCAAAACGGCTTGAACTTAACACGCATGGCTCACCTCTGTCTGCTGCCAGAGGGCTGCCACTAGTAACCACAAACTCGTATTTACTGAGGGGCTGGTCTTCGTCAAAAAGGACGGGATAAAGGCTTGACCGTGTGGCCAGACGAACTTCCACCAGGACAGCGAACTCTGCAACAAAAAACAGAATTTCTTCATAGCACCATTCCCAGATTTGGAGGAGGATTCCCCCAGCCTGAATTTACGGAGTTTGCAGCGTCCTGGATTTATCTGATTGCCATTTGCAACCTTCCTAAGTGGATTCTGACATACAAAGTCAAGTGGGGGGAACCGGATTCACTTAATGATGGCAACAATGGCAGTGATTTACTTAACAACCATGGTAGTAAAATCCAGCATGATTCACTTAGCAATTGCCTTGTTTAATGATGGAAATTTTGGTGTCAATTGTGGTCGCAAGTCAAAGACTATCTGTAGTTTATGAACCGTCAGGGTGTCCAAGCAATAGCAGTAGCAGTTCGACTTATATACCGCTTCATAGGGCTTTCAGCCCTCTCTAAGCGGTTTACAGAGTCAGCATATCGCCCCCAACAACAATCCGGGTCCTCATTTTACCCACCTCGGAAGGATGGAAGGCTGAGTCAACCTTGAGCCGGTGACATTAGAACTGCTAAACTGCAGATATCAGTCAGCTGAAGTGGTCTGCAGTACTGCACCCTAACCACTGCGCCCCCTCGGTTCTTGCAAAGGGTTACCGAACTTTTCTATCAGCTTGGGGAAGACAGAAAGACTTGTTCTTACCGGAGGACAAAATGTGAGGAGGGATTTTCACTTGAGGGCCGAGACCCAAAAAGTTACACCGGTAAGCCTCCTCGTACTGGTCGCTATACGGGATGATTCGGACACAGCCAACCGGAAGCATGGTCTAGCAAAGGAAAGAGAGGCGAGTGAGAATCCAGTTCCCAGCGCAGATTTCGGGCAGACAAAATGGTTTGCAAAGCAGGACGGAGGAAGTTGTTTGAAAGCAGGCAGAAGTGACCGATTTTATTGAAAAGCTGGATCTGAAGATACAAAGTCCTGAAATGGGTTATTTTCGTTTAATTATTCGTTTATTTTGTATGCCACCCTTCTTGCTAAGCAGCGACTCTAGCCAGCTTCCAACCAAGCAAGAACAAGGAAAATATTTTAAAATAATAAAAATTAATATTAAAACAGACTAAAGGTCAAGGCAGCCAGCTATACACGGACTGGAGATGCATGCAAGACATCCATGCTATCTTGGAATGATAGTAACAACAACATCGGTTATTGTTATGGTTCCTACTTCTATATAAGTCACTCAGTTTCTGGAACGGTTGGTTGCACTGGTTAAAATTAAGACCAAAAACATGAATGCAATTCTAAACCACCTGAGGCACCACCATGCAGGCTGATGGAGACGAGAACTTTGCATGCCCCACCCCCTATTATGACATCAGGGCAGCCCAGCCAATCAGAAATCCACTGGAAGAGGATGCGTTTCATACCCGCAGGACATCAAAGGCGGAGTGGATGAGGTCTCGATCCAGCGCTTTCCAGATGACCTGGTTCCCCATGAGAACGTGCCAGGCCAGCATGCGGAATGCTGACGATCCCAAGACCTGGGAAAGACAATCAATAGTTTTTAAAAGCTTATTTTTTTGCCTTTAATTTTTACTTCAGACCGCTGTTTCTCAAGCTTTAGCAACTTTAAAGAGAGCTGGGCTTCTCCCAGAATTCCCCAGCCAGTTATCCTTGAGTAACACTGCTTTGCCTTATGCTTCCCAAGTTTCATTTCATTTATTGAATTTCTAGGCCGCCCAATCCCGAAGGACTCCGGGCGGCTTACAGAAATGAAAAATATTAAAAAAAAGAATTAAAACAATAAGACACAACAAAATTAAGAAGAAGCACACCATGCATCCAATCAAAGTGGGGGCTGGACTTCAATCAAGAGGTCAACAGCCCCAGGCCTGCCGGAAAAGCCAAGTTCTAGAAGTATCTGCTTTATTGCTTATTATGTTTGTTTATGCATCTTATTTTTTATGTGTTGCTGTATATTTCAGCAGCCTCCTAAAACTGTCAGGATGGGCAAAGGCCCATCTCTTCTTCCAGTGATCCAACTGCCATTCCTTGCCTGTCTCAAATGCCGGAGGGAACGGAAGACAGATTGACTCCCACTCGCTCCATTCCAACTGCTGCAGTCTGCCAGAAGACCGAAATCGGCCTGGTTCTTCATTTGCCCAGAACCTTCTCGGACATCCTTCTGGCTGGTCGGTTTTCCATCTTCTTCCTCCGAGTTGTCCCAGGCTTCTGACTCTTCCTCCAAATCTCGAGAGAGAGAGAAAAGAGTTTGAATGAAGGTTTGCTCACGTTTCTTCCTGCAACAAGGCAGGAGGGTGTGGCTTTTTACATGCGAGAACGTCCATTAAAAAAAAACACAACAGCTTCTGACTTTACCAGCAAGTTTTTCCATCTGTACCAAGGTGTCCTCTGTTGGGGCCCCTTCCAGAAGCTTCTCCGTGAGTCTACTGCCACAGGCCTTCAGCAGCCTAAGGATATTGGAATGGGTTTCAGCCCACTTGATACAGAGCAGAGTCCGGTCCCTACGCCCGGATTTCCAAGTTGGTGGTCTACCAAATATATTCACCAAGCAAAGGAAGTGTGAAGGCAAGCCCACAGGTTCTCGTCGTTGGTGAGCGAAGTCAGCGAGCGAGCAGCGTTCCCATTCCGCTGATGCAGAAATGGGGTGAAGGCCGTATTCATGCGTTGGGCTCGCTGCGGACATCCGTACTGCTCAGCTTCAAAGACCTGAGTAACCAAGAACCCCCCCCCCACACACACACAAAATAAGTTGAAAAGACACAGGTTTAAAAAAACCCAGCTTTGCCAAAATTATTGCATTATCATTAACCAAGAAACCAGCAAGACCTTAAAAAGGTCTGTACTTGAGAGACCGCCTGCTGCCAATTACCTCCACTCGACCGATCAGATCCCACAGATTAGGCCTCCTCCGAATTCCATCTGCCAGCCAATGCCGACTGGCAACCACCCAGAGGAGAACCTTCTCTGTGGCTGCTCCGACCCTCTGGAACGAACTCCCCGTGGAGATTCAAACCCTCACCACCCTCCAGGCCTTCCGCAAAGCCCTTAAAACCTGGCTGTTCCGACAGGCCTGGGGCTAAAGAACCGTTGCCCCCCCCCCTCCTCGAATGGTATGACTGTTGTGTGCTTTTAAATTGTGTATTGTTTTGTTCGTCTTTTTTATTCTTTATTTGTACCCCTTCCCTTGACTTGGATTGTGAGCCGCCCTAAGTCCCCTTCGGGGAAAAGGGCGGCATATAAATGCAATAAATTCAATTCAATTCAATTCAAAAGAAGTCTTGAAAACTTCAGAAAAAGAGTGCAGAGAAGAACAACAAAGATGATTAGAGGTCTAGGGGCTAAATTGTCTGATGAATGGTTGCGGGAACTAGGAATGTCTCATCTAACAAAGAGAAGGTATAGAGTGCTGGTGATGGGGGGGGGGGGCATGATAGCAGTCTTCCAACATTTGAGAGGCTGCCCCAAAGAAGAGAGGGTCAACCTATTCTCCAAAGTCCCTGAACGCAGGACCAGAAGCAATGGATGGAAACTAAGCAAGGAGAAAAGTATCCTGGAACTAAGAAGCAATTTCCTGATAGAACAATTAATCTATAGAATGACTTCCCTCCAGAAGTTGTAGGTGCTCCATCACTGGAGCCTTTCAAGAAGAGATTGGACAGTCATTTGTCCAGAATGGTACATGGATTCCTGCCTTGGACTGGGGTTGGACTAGAGGACCTCTAAGGTCCCTTCCTGCCCTATGATTCCCAAATATCTAATTTCCCTCCCAACCCGCTGGCTCAGACCTTCAAAGCTTTGCCCTGCAGCTCGTCCACGATGCCCCGGATCTTCCCCAGGAGGAAAGGCCACGAGTTGATGAGGTAGATACGGTCCATCATGATGGTGATGATGCTGTACCAGCGCTGGAAGCCCCGAGCCAGGCTGTCCTTGATGAAGAAGGTGTGGCTGAAGACAAAACCGTGTTGCTCATCGCCGAAAAAGATGGGACCCTCCCGTCCGGGACAGACCTTTGCGGAGAAAAAGAGCCAGACCTCCTCAAAGCCATTGGTGGGTACCAGAAATTCTTAAACACAGCCTGTCTATGACACACACATCCCTCCTTCCCAAAACTGTCCAGATAAAAGGCAAAAATAAAAGCACCCATTGTGGCATTTCTTCTAGAAACCAAAGCCTTAGCTAAGGAAGTTTCTTCTGCCATTCATTGATTTATTCAGTTTCTAGAGTTGCCCATCTCAGTACAGGACTTTGGGCAGCTTACAATTCCAAAACTATAAAAACAAAGTGACGTTTAAAAAACTATTTTAAAAAGATCCAAACTAGCCAACCAGCGAACAGGAAATCCAAGAAACGGGGATAATTCCTGGCCTCTTGGCTTTCTCCGGCCAATCAGGGCCTTTATCAAATAGAAAAACCTCGCCACTCTATCAATTCTCCGCAAAAAGGAAGGCAGGGGCTAGAAGTAGGGAATTTTCCCGCAAGGTTTGGCAAGAAGCCAGATCCCTTTTGAGCTGGCGAAGAGGTTCAGTTTGATCCAGTGTAGTTGAGGCACCTGGCTAGAAAGTGGGAGACGGTGGAGTTCCAGTCCTGCTTTAGACATGAAAGCCAGCTCGGGGATTTTGGGCCAAATACCAGGAGACGGTGGAGTTCTAGTCCTGCTTTAGACATGAAAGCTGGCTGGGTGACTTTGGGCCAGTCGATTCTCGGCCTCACCCACCTTACAGAATTGTTGTTTGGGAAAAAAGAGGAGGAGGAAGGAGCATCAGATTTAGAGAGAGCCGAGGTGGCGCAGTGGGTAGAGTGCAGCACTGCAGGCCACTTCAGCTGACTGTTATCTGCAGTTCGGCTGTTCAAATCTCACCGGCTCAGGGTTGACTCAGCCTTCCATCCTTCCGAGGTGGGTGAAATGAGGACCCGGATTGTTGTTGGGGGCGATATGCTGACTCTGTAAACCGCTTAGAGAGGGCTGAAAGCCCTATGAAGCGGTAGATAAGTCTAACTGCTATTGCTATTGCTAGATATGTTCGCCTTGAGCTGTTTATGAAAATACCAAAGGCAGGACAAGAACAGAAATCAATCAATCAATCAGCAACTCAACCCAGCGGACTTACTTCACAGCTGAGGCTGCGCACACAGGCCTGGCGCACAACGCTGAATAGTTGGGGGTGGCTGGGGTGCTGGTGGCTGATGTACTTGATTGACGTTTCCTTGTCGTGGCTGATGTAGCCCGGATGTCCGGCAGGAAGGGAGCGACAACCCTAAGAGGGGAGAATGAAAAAAAGAAGAAATGGACCACAGGAAGCACGGTGAATTCCAATAAATTGGAGTCCAAATGTTAATGACAGCCATGTTAACTGCATGGCTGGCTAGGGAATTCTGGGAATTGAAGTCCACCCATCTTCCACTAATGGGCCAGGTTCAGAAATTTGGAAGAAAGCAAGAGGTAGTAATGCCATTAAGGGAGAAATGACCATAAATTGCAAGCAGTCACTCAAATTAGTCACCCAATTTAGATCAACGATTGACACAGGGACTCCTGCAGAGGGGAGCGGGGGATTTTTGGCGGGGGGGGGGAGGAACAGAAGGAACCCACTTGCCTCGCACATGTCCGATTTCTTGGGCCCTGGGCTGCTGGAGTCTACACTGGCGCCTTCGGCCGGGCTGTGGGAGCGAATCCTGCTGCTCATCTGAATGCCACCTTCCTCATCCTCTGCCAGTTCGCTCTGCCCGGGGCTGTCTCCCCCTGGTGGGCCTTGAGGCAAAGGAGCGTGCAAGACCTCCGTGCAGAAGAGGGTGCGAGGGCCGTGCAGCTCGCAGAAGTGGCACAGCACCACAATGGCATTCATGGCTGCTGCTGCTGATCCTACTCCGCCAGCTGCAAAAAGCCGAGCATTCATGTGAAGGGGGGGGGGAGGGAGAGAGACACCGACAGATTAGACAGATATATAGCATAGATAATAAATTAGATATAGATGATAGAGGATGGATGAATAGAAAATAGATATATAGATAGATGATAGGATGGATAGATAGATATAGATATAGATATATGATAGGATAGATTAGATAGATGATAGATAGATAGATAGATAGATAGATAGATAGATAGATAGATAGATAGATAGATAGATAGATAGATAGATATAGATAGATAGATAGATAGATAGATAGATATAGATAGATGATAGGATAGATAGATAGATAGATAGATAGATAGATAGATATAGATAGATGATAGGATAGATGATAGATAGATATAGATATAGATAGATAGATAGATAGATAGATAGATAGATAGATAGATAGATAGATAGATAGATAGATATAGATAGATGATAGGATAGATAGATAGATAGATAGATAGATATAGATAGATAGATGATAGGATAGATGATAGATAGATATAGATATAGATAGATAGATAGATAGATAGATAGATATAGATGATAGGATAGATAGATAGATAGATAGATAGATAGATAGATAGATATAGATATAGATAGATGATAGGATAGATAGATGATAGATAGATAGATAGATAGATAGATAGATAGATAGATAGATATAGATAGATGATAGGATAGATGCATGAATGGATGGATGGATGGATAGATATAGATAGATATAGATAGATGATAGGATAGATAGATAGATAGAATAGATAGATATAGATAAATGATAGATAGAAAGGTAGATAGATGATATAGATTTTTATATACCAGAAGACTGCTATCATGTCTCCCCTGTTCCTTTTTTTCATTAAACTAGACATACCCAGTTCCTGGAACCATTCTTCGTATATTTTAGCCTCCAGTCCCCTAATCCTCTTTCTTGCTCTTCTCTGCCCTCTTTCCAGAGTCTCCACATCTTTTTTACATCGTGGCGACCAAAACTGGATGCAAATATTCCAAGTGTGGCCTTCCCAAGGCCTTGTAAAGTGGTATTAACCCTTCACGGGATCTTGATTCTCTCCCTCTGTTGATGCAGCCTAGAACTGTGTTGGCTTTTTTGGCAGCTGCTGGCTCCTATTTAAATGGTTGTCCGCTAGGACTCCAAGATCCCTTTCACAGTTAGTACTATTGAACAAGGTACCACCAGCATCTTTGGAGATCGTTCAAGCTGGGGAGGGGGTATTAATACACCTGCCGCATGCACATACGATCCTACCTTTATTTCCTCCTTGGGAGCCAGACTAAGGGGCTAGTCCTGATTGAGGTCCGCTTTTACAGTACTAAAGAACTCGAGGGTTTCCGTTCTGGTGGGAGTGCGCATGCGCCTCTTTCCGGGTTTCTGTCGCCGCCCAAAGCGCCTGACTCGGGCTGAGCGGGAGTAACCATGAAACGGCTCCTTGGAGGGGGGGGACCCAGCGAGCTTTCGCCTCCTTGGACACCCCGCGTAGGAATCCAACGTCAGGCAAGGGATTAGAAGCGCATCTAAACTGTACGCAAGTCATCCCTGAATCCTCTTGGAGTTAGCGTTCAGGGTTTCTTTGCCAAGTACTTCACGGGATCCCCCTTCGGCTGCAATTGGTTCAACCCACCACCATTGAGGCTTCCCGAGGACTAGTATAACTGAGAGAAATGGGGGGGGGGGAGCGATTTCACCAGCAATTTATATGCAGTTCCAGATTTCAGGATTCAAAATAAATACCAAAACCGAATAGATTGTTAATTCGGAAGAGGAAAAGTAACCAGAGTCTCTTGTCCGCATATTTGGATTTTATAGACGCCTCCCCCTGGGGAAAATGGTACGGCCCGGCAAGTCCTATGAGAGTCATATGATAGAAACAACGCAGAAGTTGTCCAGAGGGTTTTATTTAGATTTGTCTATCGCTTTTCCTGCGGGAGGGAATTCGGGCCAAAGCGGCGCCTTTTACAGAAAAAAAAAAGTGCATTCTTTGGATCAGTGTTTGTCAACCTTGGCCACTTGAAGATGTCCGGACTTCAACTCCCAGAATTCCCCAGCCAGCATTCGCTGGCTGGGGAATTTTGGGAGTTGAAGTCCGGACATCTTCAAGTGGCCAAGGTTGACAAACACTGCTTTGGATGACACCACCCCACCCCACCCCGTTCTTCCACCGCATCATCAACCTGGGTTGCAAAATCTTGCATGCAGAGAAGCACATTTGAGGTCTCCGCCCCGAAGAGCATGCAATCCCTCCAGAGGGGCGGGATGGGGGTTCTATGGGGCAGATCTGGACACACAACCGTTTCTTGCCTTCGTTTTTTTAGGTGCGAGAGGATGATGACGATGGCCTTTGGTTCTTGGAGGAGACGGTCCAGGGATTCTCACTCTCAGCAACTCTCGTTATGAAGATGGGTGGACTCCGACTCCCAGAATTCCCCAGCCAACCATGGGGGGAACACGGGAATCTTCCCCACTGTTGCTGAACTTCTCTATCTGACCCATGCAGGAAACACAGAATGGGGGAAAGGGGTCGAGGCGTCTTCCCACTCTAGATGTCATCTGGGGGCGAACCGGTAGTGATATTTCGACCTTGGTCGCAGAACTGGCAGCGATCCAGGCTGGCCATGCTCCCAAACCTCGCTGCCGGCATTTTTTTTTTCAGTAATTTTTTTCCATGTTCTGCACGCATGCGCAGAACAATTTGCAGTCAACCGCGCACACGCGTGGAGCAAAGCTAACCAGCAGCAACCCACCCCTGGTGTCCAACCTTGGCAATTTCACAACTCGTGGGTTTCAACTGCCAGAATTCTCCTCCAGTCCACATGCTGGCTGAGGAATTCGGGGAGTTGAAGTCCACAAGTTGTAAAGTTGCCAAAGTTAGAGATTCCCCACTCTAGGAACCTGGGATCAGATCAGGGGTGAGTTGCTTCCGGTTCGCATGCGCAGTTGACTGTAACAGCAGCAGCCACCGGAGAATCGGTTCGGGGGGTGGGGGTGGCCAGCCTGGGTCGCTGCCGGTTCTGCAACCAAGGCCAAAATACCACCCGAACCGGTAGCAACCCACCTCTGGATGAGGTTCAGGATTATTATAGGTGTCCCTTTGCCAGAATCCAGACATGTCTTCAAGCAAACATGTTGAAGATAACCAGAGGAAGAAGAGACACAGAGATGATGTTAAGAAACGTGACCCGTCAAAACCGCGCTCGACTAAGCCGCGCCCGATTAAACCTCGTTGCTGACGTCATCAACAGGGCGACAACAGCCAGCGCGGAGAAAGAAGGGCACTTTAAATAGCGCTTTGAAAGCAAGCCGATTCAACTTAAGGTAAGGGTTAGGTTTAGGGTTAGGGTTAGGTTTAGGGTTAGGTTAAGGGTTAGGGTTAGGATTAGGTTAAGGGTTAGGATTAGGTTTAGGGTTAGGTTAAGGGTTAGGTTTAGGATTAGGTTTAGGGGGGTTAGGTTTAGGTGTTAATTTTAGGTTTAGGGTTTACAGCATGCTTCTGTCTCCGCGCTGTTGTCGCCCTGTTGATGACATCAGCTACCCGGTTTAGTCGAGCGCGGTTTTGTGGTGGAACCGTTAAGAAACTCCCAACTTCACAGGTGTAGCCAGGAGGTATTAAAGCAGTTTGAGGGACCATAAAATTGCCAAGAAAATTCTCTCTATCTCTCTGCCAAATCAAAGCAACACATCTTTTACATCCAAATTAATGTGGGGAGAAAAGAGAACAATAAATACTTTCCCTTAATTTAAGCTCACTAAAAACATTCCGATTTCAAGAAAACTGCTTTCCACACAATGTTTTCATATGACCAGAAATTTAACTCGCCTGATAAGACTTTACTCTGCATGGAAATTTTTTGAAAAGGAAGCCATTGCCAAAGCAGTAACATTCATAAAACAAAAAAGTGAATTATTTAATGCATTAACAACGTTAAATCTCAAGATAAATCCACAACAGAATGAGACTTTTTTTTCCTTTCTTTGAAGAGCATTTCCCCCCCCCAAAATCATACAGTACTGAGAAGACATTTTAAGTTCAGATGCAACAGACAGTTCTCTGCTTTCTTCTTGGGGTTTTGTTTTTTAACACTCAAATCCTAAAGCCGTCTCTCTTTAGCGTTTTTTTTTTTAATGTATATGTGTGTTTTACAAGAGAGTAGCAAGCAAAAATGTGATTTTCAAGAATAACTGGATGGTTTGCTTCCTGATTCGTCTTCTTGGGAGCCCATACTCTGCAAAAGAAAAACAGGAATCTGTTTTTGAATCTGGAAGAGCAGAAAACAGAATCTCTCGTGATCTTGGTGGACACTGAGCAGAGAGGAGAATGCAGCAGAAAGGCCAAGATGTTTAAAAAAAAATGAGTATGGCGAAATAGTATTGGATTCCAGAATGGATCTGATGCTTACCTTCTGCACAAACTGTGGGTTGACGGTGATCTCCTGATCCATCGCTTTCAGCCTCTCATCGAGTTCTATACATTTCAACATCTAAAGGAAGACAGAAGGGATTTCTTTGGAAGCTGTTTTACAGCCCACTATGGACGAAATTGATTGCTTTGATTAAAGAAAAGGACACAATTTCTGTTTCTACTCGGAAGGAAACGGCTTCTGGACTTTTATGTTTGAGGTGGGGGATGTGTGTGAAACTTTTGATGCTTTTTCTGATTTTTATACGTTTGCTGTTATAGAAATGGCTGGTCTATATTATCAAAAGTAAAAACGGAAGGTTTTATGTTATGCCCTTATTCTACTGCGCCAAAAGGAGTCGGAAGTCAATGCATTTCTTTTTTCTCTTTCCTCTCTTCCACTTTTCCTCCTTTATTTTCCCATTATCTTCATTTTTCCTCGCATTTTACATTTTGATAAGCTAATGAAAATATTTGAGTCGTGGAAGCTGTGCTACAGCGGCGTTCTCCAACACTGTAGGCTGGTAGTCCCTGACTCGCAACCATTTATTTAACGGCCGTTCTAAGTTACGGCGGAATCAGCCAACCTCACTTACCTCTTGGTCAATGTTATGGAGCATCGCCGGGTTGTTATATTTCTCGGGATTGTCGTGAAAACAAACCATGCCGTCTTTCTGGTTGATACTTGCAAAAATTTCCCCGTCTTCTATCTGCATTAAAAAAAAAAAAAAGACACGAATCAAGCAGGATTTTGCTTGGAACGAACCTTTCCTGGCTTGGTTACTTCTGTGCTATTCGTTTTATCATTTCCAGCCGAGTCAAAACGCCTTACCATATGAAGGACATATTTCTCTGCCTCCTGGGGCCCCGATAATTGCACTCGGCTAGCCATGTCTTGTAGCGACAGTGTTAAAAAGGTCTGAAAAGAAAAAAAGCACAGCCAAATGGAGATAGTGAACAAGTTATCTCTTCCGCTATCCCTTTCGCTACAATCTCACCTACAAAGTGGAATTTGCAAGGGACTGCTGAGTGTTAGTGAACAAGTTATCTCTTCCGCTATCCCTTTCGCTACAATCTCACCTACAAAGTGGAATTTGCAAGGGACTGCTGAGTGTTAGTGAACAAGTTATCTCTTCCGCTATCCCTTTCGCTACAATCTCACCTACAAAGTGGAATTTGCAAGGGACTGCTGAGTGTTAGTGAACAAGTTATCTCTTCCGCTATCCCTTTCGCTACAATCTCACCTACAAAGTGGAATTTGCAAGGGACTGCTGAGTGTTAGTGAACAAGTTATCTCTTCCGCTATCCCTTTCGCTACAATCTCACCTACAAAGTGGAATTTGCAAGGGACTGCTGAGTGTTAGTGAACAAGTTATCTCTTCCGCTATCCCTTTCGCTACAATCTCACCTACAAAGTGGAATTTGCAAGGGACTGCTGAGTGTTAAAAGGAAGAGAAGGCTTGTCTTTTGGAAGGCAACGGATGGCAAATGAAAAGTCACCCGTCCTTTTTCTCAGCCGGACGGAGCCCCCTCTAGGCCTTGGGATGGGGGGGGGGATGTGCCTCACCTTAGTTAGCCTCTGGATGTTCTTTTTGTAGAGAGATGATAAGCACTGTTTCACCAGGCCCATGTTGTTATCCCGGGTGAAGGTCTCGCTGTGCTTGTTCACCAGACTTCGCAGCTCAGAAGGCTTATTGGTGGCATACACTTGCGCTAATTCGTGGTACGCATTGCTAAGCGGCTGAAATGCGAAAACAGGACAGATTGTGGGAGGAGAAGGGTGGGCAATTCAACCCCCAATGGTCCAGAAAAGACTGGCCCACCTAATCCCTATTCTGGTTGTTAGGTTTCCTAACTTGAGTAGGGGGTTGGGCTAGAAGACCTCTAAAGTCCCTTACAATTCTGTTATTCTGCTTCCCCAAAACGTTTGCAAAGTACTTTTTTTCCCCCCCAGGCTGCTGCCCTGAACCCATCAAAACATTTCTATTATTCCTTCAATCTAGTTAGTCGGCTCACTTTACTAAAGCTAGGAAAGAAAATATCCTCCCCCCCCCCCCTCATCCTGCCAAGTTAGCAATAGCAGTTGGACTTCTATACCGCTTCATAGGGCTTTCAGCCCTCTCTAAGCGGTTTACAGAGTCAGCATATTGCCCCCAACAATCTGGGTCCTCATTTTACCCACCTCGGAAGGATGGAAGGCTGAGTCAACCCTGAGCCGGTGAGATTTGAACCGCTGAACTGCAGATAACAGTCAGCTGAAGTGGCCTGCAGTGCTGCACTCTACCCACTGCGCCACCTCGGCTCTTAGTTTTTGAGCAAACAGGATCCCTGGGGCCTCACCTTAACAAATCTGCCTATTATTTGGGAAGTGTATTTCGGCAGCTGCTGCACTTTCCCAAGGAGTATCAAGGAGACGAGGATGTACTTTTTGTATGACTCCAACATAATGTGGCTGACAGCCATGGCGGGGGTGGTTATAGCCTGAAAAATAAAAACAGAAGGTTAGTCCTGGGGATCCAAGTTATGCCCTGGGGGGGGATGATGCAACTTTGTCCTAACATTATGGAATTTCAACTAAGTCTTATTTCAAAACAGCTTTCCAAGGACAAAGGAAAGGCTGTGGTCTTACGTTACACCTGGTGGACAAAGGGAGGCTGTTTCTAGACAGGCGGCAATTTAGTCTCTTGCAGAAAGAAAAATCAAAAGAGCCCCATGACATTTTAAAAAGATTAACATTTGCTTTTTCAGCGCAGCCTTTTAACAGATGCAAAAATGCAAAAAAGAACCAGTTTGGTGCAGTGGTTCAGATACTGTTGAATGTTTGTTGAATGTTTATTTTATTTATATGCTGCCCTTTTCCCCCGAAGGGGACTCAGGGCGGCTCACAACTCAACCAAGGGAGAGGGATGCAGACAAAAATTAAAACGACACGCAACAATACATAATTTAAAACACACAAGAGTCATACCATTCGAGACGGGGGCAACGGTTCTTTAGCCCCAGGCCTGTCGAAACAGCCAGGTTTTAAGGGCTTTGCGGAAGGCCTGGAGGGTGGTGAGGGTTCGAATCTCCACGGGGAGTTCGTTCCAGAGGGTCGGAGCAGCCACAGAGAAGGCCCTCCTCCGAGTGGTCGCCAGTCGACACTGGCCGGCGGATGGGATTCGGAGGAGGCCTAATCTGTGGGATCTAATCAGTCTAGAGGAGGTAATTGGCAGCAGGCGGTCTCTCAAGTACTGGTCCAAAAACCCAGGAGACAGTGAGTTCTAGTCCCACCTTAGGCATGAAAGCTGGCTGGGTGACTTTAGCGCAGCCCTTGTCTCTCAAGCCAACCCACCTCCTAGGGTTGTTATGGGGGAAACAGAAGGAGTATTAGATATGTTTGCTGCCATGAGTTGACTGGATATTCTGTAAAAACTGGGATAAAAATCTAATCTGATTTTATCTCTGCTGCAAGGACTCACAACTTCCAGTAATATACTCTAACCAAGCAGGAATGTGCTGGTTTTAAACCAGGCTGCCATGCCCTCAATAAATTTTGCGACACCAAAGGGGAGGAAAAACAGTTACCTGCTCGTAAAAATAGAGCGCTCTTTCAAAATTCTTGAGCCCAGTGTATATCATTCCACCATAGTAGTAGTAACACAGAAAGTGCTTGGCATCGTAGGCCCCGTTTTCTTTACAAATATCCATCATGTCCACATCTAGATACGGGAGGGCAGGTTTAAAGCATTTGGCTAATAAACAGAGCTAAAATGAAACAGACCAGAGTTATTAACAAACAACAGCCGCTAGTCTGATTTGCTTCAGAACAAGAACGTGAATCATCAATCAAGGCAAAATACGGGAAAGGGGTGTGGAGGGGGGGGGGGGAAGCAGCTCAAATATCAGGCCAGTGAAATGATATCAGGGTAGCTGCGTCTCTGGACTGGTGGGTCGATCAGAACCACAGAGAGATAACAGACTGTCATGTAGGAGGATAAAGCATGCACTTTCTAGGAAGTAGTAGGGTCAAAACTCCATTTCCTTTTTACAGGAATCGCAGGGTGGGTGGGTGGCGTCTGGACTCTCTTTATCCCGTGGGGGTATGTCCCTGCTGTCGGCAGCTTCACGCCGTCATCGTGCATACGATCCACGCAAACTTGTTCAGGCCTTTGTGTGATAACACGTGTGAAACCCAAACCCTCAGAGAGAGGGAGGCTACATAGGGGAATTCGAAGCCAGCCTGATCGCACTGGGGAAATTCAGCTTGGGAACAGCCAAATTTAAACAAGATTGCAGGCAACGAAAGGGCAGGGATTGCCACGACGGGCAGCAAAGCTCCCGTTAGCCCTAGTATAATACTGCATCGTGTTATCAGGGCGGCCCACTCTGCTAGTAGGAGGACTTCACTTCCCACCTGACTCAGGGATCCTCACCTGGCAGAGATCAGCATGTATTGAGGTCAGTTGGTTGGTATTCATCTGCATTTTGTCTATAGCTTGCCTGAGAATGCTGATTCCGCGCAGGGGCTGTTGGCAAGCAAGCAAAAGAGTCAATTTCCACATACACGCAAAAAAGGGGATTTCTACATATGTGGAGCAGCTCCAGAAAGCTGTACACCCCCACCTACCCCCACCAAACAGATGTAAAAATATCTCACCAACTTGGCAAGCGTTTATTTACTGTGATTACTATCTTTATTTACACGCCAGTGTTCTACTCCGGTGAGTATTGTTCAGCATTAACACACAGCATTTAAAATCTAGCTTTCCTCAAGATCAGCAGCCTGAGAATCAAAGGACCACACTGCTCAACTTCCTTACCTGCTTCCGTTCCACAAGGGCATTTGTTAACTGATGGCACAGGCCAGCGACTGGAAAGAAGGGGGGAAAAAAGAAGGAACTGAGAATTGAACAACATGGAAAAAAAATCACACACCAGTGGCCACAATTGGTCCACAGATAGTTCCTTTTCAGTTAGACCTTTAAGTCAGTGATGCTCCTGGGAGGAGGTTAAAGTTTAAAGTTGTTAAGGTTTATTACCTTTCCCACTCTCATGGCCTTCAGAAAAGCTGTTAAAACCTGGCTATTCCGACAGGCCTGGGGCTGTTGACCTCATTGTTGAGGTCCAGCCCCGATCGTAACGAATGTATGCGTGTTGATTTTAACCTGTTTTTATTTTCACTTATTATTTCTTTTCTTTCGTTGTAAGCCGCCTGGAGTCCTCCAGGATTGGGCGGCCTATAAATTGATTAAATAAATAAATAAATAAATAAAATTATATTTGGAGCTTCCCTATCTATGAAAATAGACAATAAGTAGAGCTGTAGATATACGTTTAGGATGTAACAAAAAATGTGGTTTTTTTTTCTGTCTATCAAAACCCATCTCTCACCGAGAGAAAAGATCTCTCCAAGCTGATCTTTTATTGATTAAAAGGATAGGTCACACAGTATGATCCTGTGTGGCTTAGCT
Organism: Thamnophis sirtalis; assembly: GCF_051295495.1. Lineage (NCBI taxonomy): Eukaryota > Metazoa > Chordata > Lepidosauria > Squamata > Natricidae > Thamnophis > Thamnophis sirtalis. The sequence continues at coordinate 1,769,692 of NW_028261394.1, read as the reverse complement.
TCAATTCCCCCTTTTTTAAAAAAAAATAGCTTTGTAGTAATTTGCATTAAAGTTTTGGTATTATAGGAAAATGCTTTCTTTTTATTGGCCTTGTTATTTCTCCCTACCATTTTTGCTGTCGTTTGTTCCTAATTATGTTTGTGTTATTGAGTGTTCATGCATATTCACAGACACTAAAGATACAGCTAGTTTCAGTTTATATCCACAGCTACTGTGGATATAAACCTATTTGAATTAAATGGTGTCAGGTAGGCTCTGTATTTATTTATTTATTTTTTACACAATGCTCATTTGCAACTCCTTAGCAAAACCAATGCATATTTTGGGCGAAGGAGGCCGCAGGATGGCAGGAGCCACTTACAAGTGTCGGTGGCGTATCGAATGTGCTCCCCGTTGCAAGTGCTGATGAAAAGCTGGACCTGCGAGAATAACGTTTCGAAATCAGGGACGCTGGGCATAGAAAACTTCACAAACCTACAAAGGAAGACAAAGCACACAATGCAAACCATCTCTTTCTGGGACCCCTGCAACCCACCCGAAGGGCAGGGTAAGTGTGTCAGATGGCCGGGTTGTGGGTTTTTGTTGTGTACATGCTGTGTGCCGCCACTGTTATGAGTCGGATGGGCATCTAGTTAATAAATAGGGTAGAGAGAAATATGTGCAGCCTTTGAGTTATGACTGCAGAACAGGTGCTTTTGGGTCCTTCCAGCTGTCATTAAATGCACAACCTGCCCCCCTGTGCTCACACAACCACATTTCTGGTGTTTGGCAACCAGTTTATGACCAGTTTTAAATTGTGACTGCAATGATATTTTTTTTTGCCAGTGTCAGGTGTATTTTTGCTAGTTTCCAGCAAAACAAAAATACTCAAACCCCACCCAATTGGAAGAATGTACCACTTGCATAAGGACTGTGAGGATTTGCTGAACGACCATGAAAATGTCAATCTTGGATCCAGTCACGTGGCTGCCTTGACGTATGACCACACTGACTTACAAACAGATTTCTGATCCCAATTGTGGTGGTAAGCGGAGGAAGGATCAAGCTTACTTTTCATGATAGTGGATGCATTTTTTTTTTGTAAAAAAAAATGGAATTAGGTGAAGCAGAAGGTTCACAGATAGGAAGCCTCGTGAAAATCAAGTTTGTCTCTCTAGTCAAGTCCGAAGGAAAAGCTTCCAATAAGGGAGGGTCACTTACAAAACAGCCAACACGCCCAGTGAGTGTTCCTGGACATCGAGGGCCCCGAGCACGGTATCCAGGTGAGAGAGGTTTTTCGCTAGCAGTTCTCCACTTTTGTTGATCAGCTCGCAAAGCTGAGTCATTTGCCCTGAGAGAGGCGAAAAGGTTGAAAAGTGAGGTAAGAAAAAGATCACTCTCTGCCCTATAAATGGTCACCTCTACAAAGAAATAAATACTACCGGAACAGCCATCTATGTCAGCTGTAAAAGCTGTAAAAAAATAAGCCAATACTGTAATTAAAAATATACAGCAGCGAGAACATGTCTCAATTTATAATCGCTCAGGAAACTAGGGGACAATGTCACAAAATCAGCTATTTAGCACAAAACAACAAATTGTAGAAAAGGTGCTCTGTTAATATTTTTATTCTACGCTGTTTCAAGAAGGCTCAGTTGACCGATCTATTTTTATGGACCAAAAAGGAAAGCTGGAATTAATAAAATTGTTTTCTAGCCTCCCTTACCAGCCGTTAATTTTCACATCACAATAATGCTGGGATAGGAATAGATTATAGAGCAGTGTTTCTCAACCTTGGCAACTTGAAGATGTCTGGACTTCAACTCCCAGAATTCCCCAGCCAGCATTCGCTGGCTGGGGAATTCTGGGAGTTGAAGTCCAGACATCTTCAAGTTGCCAAGGTTGAGAAACACTGTAATATAGAGGCTTCTGTCCCCAACCATTTAATACCATGGACAGCACCCCAGCTGAATCCCTACCCTTTCAATCCCTCAATGAAAACAGTTCAGCCTAGGATAGAGTCTTCCATGTAAGTCTCCTAAAATTTAAATACCCCAAAACAATGCATACACACTTATGTAAATATATAGACAATTTTCATAAACACTCATAAAACTGAAGATAACCATTTGGAAAATAATTAAAATAACCCTTGGTGTTCCTACAAATAAAAATGAAATTAGAAAGCCCCCAAATCAGGGATCTTTAGAAGGATAGAATTACATTTAAAACGAGACAAAAACTGAAACAACAAAAGGGAGTTGATTCGTCCATGATTTTCCAGAGCAAAGTTAGGCCCTTAAACCAACTTCCAAGCTGAGAAATATAGCTTTTATAATGTAAAGGTTCCCCTCGCGCACTGTCCGAAGACGTCTCAGTGGTCATGTGGCAGGCATGACTCAACACCGGGCGCACGGAATGCTGTTCCCTTCCCACCAAAGGTGGTTACTATTTTTCTACTTGCATTTTTATGTGTTTTCGAACTGCTAGGTTGACAGAAGCTGGGGCAACTAATGGGAATTCACTCTGTTACGCAGCGCTAGGGATTCAAACCACTGAACTGCCGACCATTCTGATCAATAAGCTCAGCGTCTTAGCCCATGAGCCATTGCTTTTATAGACAAACACTTTGATGCAAGGGAGCCAAAACCAGAAGCTTATAAAACTGCACCTCCACGGAGATGCTGAAACGCCTCTCAACAATAGAAAACCAGGGATCATAAAGCTACCTTGTTATTCTAAAGAACATGGAATTCTTTTTCTTTAAGGATTTATTTTTCTTTATCGACTAAAAGCTGGCTTCCATGGATTTCATGCTTTAAAATGTTCTTGCATGCCAGCCACCGCTAGGCTCTTTAGAATAGAACAGAATAACAGAGTTGGAAGGGGTCTTGGAGGTCTTCTAGTCCAACCCCCTGCTTAGGCAAGAAACCCTACACCACTTCAGACAAAATAGTTATCCAACATCTTCTGAAAAAACTTCCAGTGTTGGAGCATTCACAACCTCTGGAGACAAGTTGTTCCATTGATTAATTGTTCTCACCATCAGGAAATTTATTTATTTAAATACGTTTATTTAAATAAAAACCAAAGAAAAAGTCAAGCTGGGTAGATGGGCAGAATACAGAAGGGGGCAAAGCAAAGATTGATCCTTTGGGAGGCGGGTGGTGGTGGTGGTTTAGCCTGGTGGCGCAGTGGTTAGGGTGCAGTACTGCAGGCCACTTCAGCTGACTGCTAACTGCAGATCGGCGGTTCAAATCTCACCGGCTCAAGGTTGACTCAGCCTTCCATCCTTCCGAGGTGGGTGAAATGAGGACCCAGACTGTGGGGGCGATATGCTGACTCTGTAAACCGCTTAGAGGGGGCTGAAAGCCCTATGAAGCGGTATACAAGTCTAACTGCTATTGCTAGATGCCTGTCCTGGGTAGATGGGGAGGGCGGAGGCTGCCCCACAGGATGCAAATGACAACCTCCCCCCCATTGACCTTCCAAGAGATCAGAGAATGGAATTGGGCTTTGGACAGGAGACCACCAGGCGATCCCAGAGGCCTGGGAAGGGGAAAGCCCAGCTGTGAACAGGCAGAGTGACCCCCTCCCCCGGTCCTGATTCTCCCCCCTCCCTTCCCTCCTCCTCCCCAATTCCCAGCCAGCCCAGGAGCGCCAGGTTGGGGAAGGGCTCCTCTGCTCCCCCCCCCTTCCCTTCCTCCCCCGCCCGCGAGGGGTTTGCAAACCAAGAGGCGGCACCCCCGAAGCCCCGCCCCGCCCGCAGGCAGACAGACGCGGCAGCCAACGGGCATCTTCGGGAGGCGGGTTCCCTCCCGGCCCCCCCTTTCTCGGAGGCCGCCCGGGGCCGCAGCCGGACCGGAGGACGGCAGCGGCCTCCACGTGCGCGCCCCGGCCTTGCGCCTCACCTTGGGCCGAGAGCTGCCGGACGCTGTTGACGAACTGCTCCAGGGCGGACGCCATGGCGGCGCGGGGAAGGGGGAGGGAAAGGCCCGGCCGGGTCAGCAGCCGCGGAGGAGCCGCCTCAGCCTCCTGCTCCTTTCCCAGACGCAGCGGGACCGACGTCGACGCCGCGCAGGGCCAATCGGGGGCCGCGCTTTTGGAACGTCACTTCCGGCTCGCGGCGCGAGAGCCCGGCTGGGGGTGTTGCCATGGGGATCGCCTGCCACCCGGAAGTGGGCGAGCCTAGACGGCCGCTTCCTGCCCTGGGCGGTTTTCGCGCACGCGCAGTGGTTCGACAACAGTCTCCGTCGCCCCGCCCTTTTTGCTGCAAAAGCGGGAGGAGGGGCTTCATGCAGACAGAAAATTGTGAAATGTCTGTTTATTATTATCTACACTATTAAACATCTACATATAATTAAACACGATGTGCATATCATTATTAAATAAATGTGTGTTTTGCATTGTCTTTATTTCATACATACATATATAGATATATTAAAAAACCTCCTTTGCAAATGCAATGCAAAACCAAGATAATCCAAAATGTTAGATTAGATTCTTAATCTTGCTACTTTAAAAATGGGCTTTTGGCTCTTCCACCAATCCAGGAACAAGGGGGGAAAAGAATTTTGTCATCTAGGCATTTGTGAGATTGGACCACTCTTGGTCTGGAATGTTGGTTGGACTAGAAGACCTCTAAGGTCCCCTCCAGAATAATAGTCTGTTATTCTGGTTTTGCTTTATCGTGTGTCCTTTATACGTAGAAGGATTTAATGTGACGGTTTATCACGTAGGTCTTCTCCGCCCAAGCTTCTGCCACTTAAAAATAGAGGAGGGAGCCTCAACCCTCTTTGATTCCTGCCATGGAAGAAATGCTCCTTCACCCTGCCGCGATGCAGGGATCTGGAACCTGCCTAGGTGGGTGACCTCAGCCAGATGGATCCTCCAGGAAAACCATCAACAAGTCAGAAAAGACAGTCAGGGCCCCACCAAATATCCTAATTTGTGCCCGGAGGCTCAAATCCCTGGACTTCCGTTGGCCCTGGCCACCCCCTTGACCAGAGAGCAGAATTTGAATTCAACTTGCATCAGAAATGCTTCTGGGGTCTTCAGGGCAGTCGGTTTTCAGGCTTGAAATCCAGAGGTTTGCTGGTTGCAAGACGCTGAGACCTTCTGGATGGTCTATCCCGTCGGTTCTATAAATGGCCCTCCTTGAGTGTCCGCAATGGGGAGGCCACCAACTGGTCATTAAGTGAAGCTTCAGTGAAAAACCTAGAGGGTGCTTAGGAAGGGAGTTGCAATGCAGGAAAAGCCTTGCAATAAAATCTGGACAAATGTGAAGAGATGCTTTTGTATAAAAAGGTGGGCATTTCCAGGAACGCTGCTGCCTTTCCCTAAGGTGGCTTAGTGGGCAAAGGGAGAACCAGACCCCCTTTCTGGCTTTATTTCCTGGAAGACCCCCGCAGGCCCCCTGACCCTTCCAGCCCACGCCAGGCCTGCTTCGCCTTCCTCTCTCCCTGCCGCTTCCCTAAAGCCCCGCTGCAGCGGTTCTGCCTGGCCAGCTCCGCGGCCGGGGGAAAGGAGCGGAGAGAGGCCCGGAGCGAGGGCGCGCGAGGACGCAGCGGGGCGCGCGAGGCTCCCGGGTTGGCACGGAAAGGAGAAGCCGCGGCTCGCTGCCCAGCCTTCCCCCCCCCCACCCTCCCCGCCGCCCTTTCGCAGGCGACGGCACGGAGAAGCGGAACCCCCGCCGGGCCGGTTGCTGGAGGGAAGAGGCCGGCCTGGGGCTCGGCTGAACTGGAGCGGCTCCCCCCGGCTCGCTGGGAGGCTTTGGGCAAGCCATCTCGCGTTTGCTGTTCTCTCTTTCCTTTGCCTTTCTTTCTCTTTCTTTTCTTTTCCTCGGCCCCCTCGCTCTGTCTCTCCCCAACCCTTCCTCTCTTCTTTCTAATCCCTCCCTTCCTTATTCCTCCTACCCTCCCTTCTTCTTTCCTTCTTTTCCTTTCCTCCCCCTCCATACCTCCTTCTTTCCTTCTTTCTAATCCTTCCCTCCTTCTTCCCTCTTTCCTTTCTTTCCTCCCCACTCCATACCTCCTTCCTTCCTCCTTTCTGATCCCTCCCTCCTTCCCTCCCTCCCACCCACCCTCCTTCCTTCCTTCCTTCCTTCCTTCCTTCCTTCCTTCTTTCTTTCTAATCCTTCCTTCCAGCCTTCTACTCTCCATAGCTTCTTCCTTCTTCCCTCCATACCTCCTTCCTTCCTTCTTTCTAATCCTTCCGTCTTCCCTCCATACCTCCTTCCTTCCTCCTTTCTGATCCCTCCCTCCCGCCTTCCTTCTTTCTTTCTTTCTAATCTTTCCTTCCAGCCTCCCACTCTCCATATCTCCTTCCTTCTTCCCCTCTTTCCTTCCTTCCTTCCAATCCTTCCTCCCACTCTCCATAGCTCCTTCCTTCCTTCTTTCTAATCCTTCCGTCTTCCCTCCATACCTCCTTCCTTCCTCCTTTCTGATCCCTCCCTCCCTCCCGCCTTCCTTCCTTCTTTCTTTCTAATCCTTCCTTCCAGCCTCCCACTCTCCATATCTCCTTCCCTCTTCCCCTCTTTCCTTCCTTCCTTCCAATCCTTCCTCCCACTCTCCATAGCTCCTTCCTTCCTTCTTTCTAACCCTTCCTTCCTTCTTCCCTCCATACCTCCTTCCTTCCCCCACCAGCCCACCCAGGAGCCCCGAGTCCCGCAGTGGCCGCCGGGCGCTTTCCCTCCGTAACCTTCGGATCTTGCGGCAAGGGCGGGCGATGGCTGGCCGGGGGTGAAGGCGGCCGGAGGGGCCGGTCCTGCCTTGAAGGGGGTGGGGGTCTCTTCCCCCCGCCCAGAGACGCCCCTACCCGGCCATGATCCGCCGGGGCCCCCGCAGCCTCCTCCGGCTCCCGCAGCGGGTGTTGGCCGCGGGCTCCGTCGGGGCGCATTCGGCGGCTGCCCCTCCGTCCCGGCCGCTGCGGGTGCTGGTGGACATGGACGGGGTGCTGGCCGACTTCGAGGGGGGTTTCCTGAAGAAGTACCGCGCCCGCTACCCGGACCTGCCCTACATCACGCTGGACGAGCGGCGCGGCTTCTGGGTCTCGGAGCAATACGGGAAGCTCCGGCCCGAACTGAGCGTGAGTCCCGTTCTCACACACAAGCACGCACAAACACACACACACACACATAAACAAACACACACACACACAAGCACGTTCATGCGCACACAAACACACACATAAACACACACACACAAACACACACACACACACACAAGCACACACACACACACATAAACAAACACACACACACACAAGCACGTGCATGCGCACACAAACACACACACACATAAACACACACACACACAAACAAACACACACACACATAAACACACACACACACAAGCACGTGCATGCACACACAAACACACACACATAAACAAACACGCACATAAACAAACACACACACAAGCACGTGCATGCACACACAAACACACACACACAAACAAACACGCACACATAAACAAACACACACATAAACAAACACACACACACACAAGCACGTGCATGCACACACAAACACACACACACATAAACAAACACGCACACACAAACAAACAAACACACACATAAACAAACACACACACAAGCACGTGCATGCACACACAAACACACACACACATAAACAAACACGCACACACAAACAAACACACACACACAAGCACACACAAACACACACACACAAACACACACACACAGGCACGCGCACGCACACACAAACACACACATACACATAAACAAACACACACACAAACAAACACACACACAGGTATTTCAAAGGCAGGTAGCCCTGCCCTTAGGACCACAATTCAGCCCAAAATTGATGTCGCTAAGTGAGAACATTTGTTCAGTGAGTTTCGCCGCCCCCCCCCCCATTTTGCAACCTTTCTTGCCACAGTCGTTAAGCGAATCACTGCCAGGGTTAAGTCAATAACACGGCTCTTAAGAGCGGATCTGCTCTTATCCATTGACCTGTCAGAAGGTCACAAAAATGGGGGACTACATGGCAGCCGTCATAAATGGGAGGCCACTGCCAAGAGTCTGGATTTCGATCAGGGGACTGTGGGGGGGGGGGATGCTTCAGGGGTCGTAAGTGTGAAAAACGGATGGCGGGGGAAATGGATCCCCTGGATTCCATGCGTTTCGAGACACGTGGCCAGTGTCTCGAAACGCATGGAATCCAGGGGATCCATGCGTGTGCTGGTGTATTTGCATCTGTGCGCATGTTTCTCTCCCTCTCCCCCCCCTCCCACCACTTTGCAGGAAAAGGCTATCAGTATTTGGGAATCCAAGGACTTTTTCATGGAGCTCGACCCCCTGCCAGGGGCTGTGGAGGCCGTGAAGGAGATGGCAGGATTAGAAGGGTAAGTATCAAAGGGCCATCAAAATGGGGACAGCAGCAAGGTTCTCCAGATGTTTCATCCGCTGTGCTTCTCTAGATTAAGCCCGCAACGTAGAATCCTAGGGCTGGAAGAAGGGACCTCGGAGGTCTTCTAGTCCAGCCCGCACTCAAGGCAGGAGACCATCCTGGTCAAATGGTTGTCCACTTTTGAAAACCTCCAGTTGTTGTTTTTTTTTAAAAAAAGATAAAATCCTGTTTTCAAAACTAAGCATCCTTGTTTTTTTTTCTGGTGAGTGGGAGAGCAGATGCTGGAGATGGAAAAACTGTCTGGTGGGGGGGTGGGGGTGAGAAATCCTGCCCCTTCCGGAGAAGTTCCAGGACTTGGAGTGGGAAATGGCCCAAGCATTCCAGTCTGTAGAAGACCTGGGAAGCTGAAAATTCTTTGTCAACTAAATCCCTGCATCACAAACCAGTTGCTACCCCCCCCCTCCACCACCCCCATGCATAGAAAGTTCTGTGGGAGAATCAGAATCCAATTGTGGAAAAATAACAGAAATCTCTCTCTCTCTCTCTTCATGTTAGGACTGAAGTCTTCATATGCACGAGTCCCATCAAGAAGTATCGCTATTGCGCATACGAAAAGGTAAAACCTGCTCAACAAATCTCGAGATACTCAGTGATTAAATCAGGAGAACCAGGATTTTATATTAAGGCAAGCTCAGCACTGCAGGTTTTAAAGGAATTGCTCTGATGTAACCTCACCTCCCAGCTCCCTTCCTTCTCTCAGAGTTGGCTTGTTGGCAGGAACCCTTTGCCAACAGGGTTAATTTATTTTTATTTATTTGCGTATTGCCGTATTTTTCAGAGTATAAGACGCACCTAGTGTCAGCTCCTCTTCATTTACTAATTAGGAAAGAATGACCACCAGTCTCCATGTGTGGAAATCAAGTGTACTTTTACTAATTAAAAATGATTAAAGGCATAGCGAAGCGAAGTCTGAACATTTAGGCGCGAAAGCGATTGATATATAGAATAGCCCATTCCCCACCCCTTGGCATCACAGTTAGAGGCCAATCATAATTCTCCCAAGTGTCAGGTGCGAGATAACTTCAAAAGGCATCACGAAGATGGAATGTCGACGCCGTTAATCCTGGCGGGAAACTCCCACGCATGCGTAGTCCGATCAGCCGGTGAACTCCAGAACCTTCCTCCAGCACAAAGAGTAACCCCACCCAAATACCATGCCCGCCCTCCCCGTTTCATGGCAGCCGAGGCAATAGCAAAGCAGAGGCTGACACCTAGCTTTTGGGGAGGAAAAACAAGGGGGAAAAAAACTGCTTCTGCCTCCCAGCAATTTGCCTCCTTGCAGCAAACGGCAAACAGCCAGTTTCAGCTTCAGCACAGCCTGATTAGCACAAGCAGCTGATTGTCGGTTGGATCGGCCTCCCGAGGATCAGCTGTTTCAGGCTGCAGGGTTTGCCATAGCCTATTGCCACCTCTGTGTACACCATTTTCAGCCTACGAACACCCCATTTTCCGGGGATCGGAATGGGCAGAAAATGGAGCATAGAGGCCAAAAATGAGGTGCAGAGGCCGAAAATGGGGTGTGTGGAGTCGGCAATAGGCAATGGCAGTCCCTGCAGGCCGATTAGCTGCTTGTGCTAATCAGGCTGTGCTGCAGCTAAAACTGAAACAGGCTGTTTGCTATTTGCTGCAAGGAGGCAAATTGCTAGGAGGCAGAGGCGAAAGGGTGGGTGGAGCTACATTCGGTGTATAAGACGCACCCAAATTTTCACCCTCTTTTAGGGAGGAAAAAAGTGTGTCATATTCCCAAAAATGCAGTAAATTAATAACGAATGTTGAATGTTGATTTTATTTATATGCCGCCCTTTTCCCCCGAAGGGGACTCAGGGTGGCTCACAACTCAAACCAGGGAAGGGGGGATACAGACAAAATTAAAAACGACACAAAACAATGCATGGTTTAAAACACACAGCAGTCATACCATTCGAGGAGGGGGGCAGAAGCTCTTTAGCCCCAGGCCTGTCGGAACAGCCAGGTTTTAAGGGCTTTGCGGAAGGCCTGGAGGGTGGTGAGGGTTCGAATCTCCACGGGGAGCTCGTTCCAGAGGGTCGGAGCAGCCACAGAGAGAAGGCTCTCCTCCGGGTAGTCGCCAGTCGACACTGGCCGGCGGATGGAATTCGGAGGAGGCCCAATCTGTGGGATCTAATCGGTCTAGTGGAGGTAATTGGCAGGAGGCGGTCTCTCAAGTACCCAGGTCCAATACCATGAAGGGCTTTATAACGCTATCCATCTCACCCTAAAAAATGAGTCTGGGTAGCTTTCATTTTATCGCTCTCCCCGTCCTACAGAAAAAGCTCCTTTCTCGTCCTCCAGCCGAAAGTTTTCACCTTTATGTCCTCTGCTGCTTTCCAGTTCGCTTGGATAGAGAAGCATTTCGGGCACGAATTTTTGGAGCACTTGATTCTCACCCGGGATAAGACGATCGTCTCTGGACACATGTTGATTGATGACCGGCCTGATATCGTAGGTAAGTTAGGGAGGATTGGTGATGGGGAAGACAATCCCTGGAGCAGAAGTGGTATTCAGCCGGTTCTGACCACTTCTGGAGAACCGGTAGCGGAAATCGGAGAATCGGGAAATAACACCTCTGGCTGGCCTCGCCCCCAGTGATTCACCGCCTCCCTAGTCCCAGCTGATCGGCTGGATCTTCTTTTGTTACCCTGCACAGAAGAACAGAGCTTGGAAGAAAGTTGGTGGGGTTGGGAATGGGAGATTTTGATTGATTTGATTTTTGATTTTATTATATTTATATGCCGCCCTTTTCCCCCGAAGGGGACTCAGGGCGGCTCACAATTCAAATCAGGGAAGGGGGGTACAGACAAAAAATAAAAGACAAAAGATTTTGTAATATCCTTCCCCTGCCATACCCACCAAGTCACAACACGCCCACCAAGCCACGCCCAAAGAACCAGTAGTAAAAAAAAATTGAATCCCGTACTTTAACTTTGATAGTAAGTAGTAACTTTGGCTAATTTTTATTCAATACTAGTTTGGGGAAAACACACACAAATGAAGACTTCCATTTCCTCTTTCGGCTTCTGTTTTCTAGCTACTTATAAATTCTATCAAACTTAAAGTACTGACCACAATGTAAATATAATGGCAATATGAACAATGAATAACATTACAAGTGTATGTTCAACTGTCATTCCATGATTATCGAAGTTAAAACCGATTGGAAGGCAGTGTAGAAGGGTGGAACTACAAAGGCTAAGCATGAATGCCAATACAGAAGGCTGTATAACTATTTTATATGGTTATTTTTGTCTTGTTTTTTTCTTGTTTTTTTGTTTAGTTTGTTGTTTGTCTCCTTTTTTGTATTTAAAGGTAAAATTGTTTAATAAAAACTATTTTTTTTTTAAATTGAATCTTACCACTGCCCTGGAGCAGTGGTGGGTTTCAAAAATTGTTCGAACCTACTCTGTGGGTGTGGCTTCCTTTGTGGGAGTGGCTTGCCACCCATGTGACCGGATGGGAGTGGCTTGCCGCCCATGTGACCAGATGGGAGTGGCTTGCCGCCCATGTGACCGGATATGAAGATGCCGACGACACTTGTCAGAACCACCTTAAATTACCTCACACACAGCCCTGGCATGCATAAGAATATGATGTAAACTTGTTTTTTGAAAGGCATCTTTGGTTTGCGTTAAAACAACTTCAACACACGCAATGCTCTGATTGCACCACAAACGCAGTAGTCATCCTTACCTTCCACAGAGGCCCTGAGTTTTATAAATAGGAGCATGAGAGTGTAGAATAATCATATCCAAGGACCAGTGGTGGGTTTCAAAAATTTTTGGAACCTCTTCTGTAGGTGTGGCCTGCTTTCCGGGTCCACTGGTGGAAACTCTTCTAACCGGTTCGGTAGATTTGACGAACCGGTTCTACCGAATAGGTGTGAACTGGTAGGAACCCACCTCTGCCCTGCAGGGCCCAAAAGGTAGACTGATATGCACCATTTTGGAGAGACCCAACCCAACCTCTTCACCGGCTGTCTTTCCTTTCCGTTCCAGGAGCTGAACGGTCTCCCACCTGGGAACACGTGCTTTTCACCGCCTGCCACAACAAGCATCTGCAGCTCCTGTCTTCTTGCCACCGGTTGCACTCGTGGGCTGATGACTGGAAGGCCGTCTTGGAGAGCAAGCGGGCTTGCTGAAGCTTGAAGAGTTCTCAGCAAGGCCAACAAAGAGCAGGTTGGTTGCCTGAAGGCTATCTTCTTGAGTTTACTGGCAGAAGAAGAAGAAGAAGAAGAAGAAGAAGAAGAAGAAGAAGAAGAAGAAGAAGAAGAAGAAGAAGAAGAAGAAGAAGAAGAAGAAGAAGAAGAAGAAGAAGAAGAAGAAACCTGTTCCCTTCCTTGGGTCTGTGTTGGCATGTCAGAAGGAAGAGCGGTGGCCTCAAATGTCAGCCGGTTTTGGCAGCGAAAGGAAGTCCTTGAGTCTCTGTTGGCCAAGTCATCCAACTATGTTGAAGGCTCCTCATTGAATAGATCAACTCAGGATGGTTCCCCATCCCTCTTTAAATTTCTGTGGGGTCTTCGTCATTCAAGACGATGGCCATCCTCATCTTTGGCCTCCAACGGATGGACATTGATGCTTCCGGAACTCAAATGACCCTTGTTGCAATGGACATCCAAGAAATGTTCCAGAGCGCAAGGAGATCGGTAGCCTCCTGACCTCATGTGCCCAGCCACCATCTCACAGGCACGTTCACCCAAAGGATCTTTTGATTTCAGAGCTTTCTAGAATCCAGGGAGCATTGGGGGGGTCAAAAAAACCAAGATGGATCTGTTACTGGGAAGTCAAATCCATGCATGATGTTGCACATAATACAGAAAAGTCTTCAATTCCCTGTTGTTCCCTTCAATTCCTGACTTTTTGGTTGTTCCACGGGATCCCTGAATGTTTTCCGAGAGTAAGCAGGGTGTGGGTTCTTAAGGATTTATTTGTGGACAGTTTGGGGAGCAACCTTAGAACTGGCCAAAGATGCTAGACTGGGAAAAAAAGAAAGTATTCCGAAGTTCTGCAGAACATTACATCTCAATGGGGGCTTTGCCCTCTTTGAACCTGGGGTTTTCTTGCAGATGTTTCGTGACCCAACTAGGGAACATCATCAGTGTTACAAGGGAATGGTGGACACTTGCAGCATTGATGATGTTTCCTAGTTGGGTCACAAAACATCTGCAAGAAAACCATCCAGCTCAGAGAATACCAAAAACCTTACTCACAATTCATCCCCAGGCTACAAATATTCTGTCCTATCTCTGAAACGAGACACTTTGTACATCCCTTGCTTCTACCTGGATGGATTCTACTCTCCATCCTTCAGGTAGAGATCGACTTTGGGCCAGAGCATATCTGTATCACATCTTCATGTGGAACCTTCCCATCTTCTCTAGAAGATTCTAATCTTGGCCTGCTAGTTTTTCCTTTCTCTGAGCCACAGTGGCGCAGTGGTCAGAGTGCAGTACTGCAGGCTACTTCTGCTGACTGCCGGCTGCCTGCAGTTTGGCAGTTCAGATCTCACCAGGTTCAAGTTTGACTCAGCCTTCCAACCTTCCAAGGTGGGCAAAATGAGGACCCAGATCGTTGGGGGCAAGAGGCTGACTCTGTAAAACTGCTTAGAGAGGGCTGTAAAAGCACTATGAAGCAGTATATAAGTCTAAGTGCTATCGTCCTTCCTTCCTTCCATCCATCCATCCTTACTGCCTTCCCTCCCTCCCAGAGGTTAAATGCAGTATTGCAGGCTAACTCTGCCCATTGCCAGCAGTTCGATCTTGACCAGCTTAAGGATTGACTCAGCCTTCCCTCCTTCCGAGGTCAATAAAATGAGGATCCAGATTGTTGGGGGGGGGCGTAGGCTGACTCTCTAAACCGCTTAGAGAGGGTTGGAAAGCACTGTGAAGCAGTATATAAGTCTAAGAGCTATTGCTATTGCTCTGCACTAAGTTACCTCAAAGGACACAATCCCAAGACAGATTACTCCACCCACCTTTTAGTCTACAGTAAGTAGGTTCTCGCTTGGTCTGGGAGCAAGCTCGTCCTAACATTTGCCGTTCTCCAAATAGATTTTGTCGGTGTTGGAGTGTAATTGTGTGTGTGCGTGAGAAATACTTCAGAATCCTTTCGAAAACTTCACCTGGAGCCATTTTTCCACGGACTCAAACTGGTCGTCATGAACTTGGTTGGAAGATTTTTCTGGAATCTTCAAATGACTCCGTAGGAAATCTCGCCTCGCATCACCAAGATGTGATGTCAACGCATGGAGATTACAGGGTGGAGCAGGGGGTGTGCCTCCCTCCCCACCCCCCACCCCCTGTGCACACACAATATTTGGTCTATTTATTTAATCTGAATTGTCTCCCGCTCTGCGTACTTTTATTGTGCAAATACAACCAACAACTCCTGCTTGAGAAACAATCCTGTCGTGTTTTGTCATGTGCCGTGTTTGTGGATGGTGTAATGCAATGTGTTTGAACCACGCCTGAGTCGATTCTCCACTTCTCTAAGTCAAGGGTCAGCAAACTGCAGCTCTGGAGCCGCATGTGGCTCTTTCGTCCCCCTGCTGCGGCTCCCTGTCACCAGTCGGCACCGCAATATTGAGAGGAGCTTCTGGTTAGTGCGGGGAGGTGGGGAGCAGGGTGCGCCAGGAGGAGACTCTAGGGCAACGGGTGGGTTTTCCGGTCAGCTCCACAATTGATAGGGATTTTGGTTAGGACAGGTAGAGGAAAAAGGATGCCACGCTAGGAGGAGACTCTATGGTGGGGGGAAAACGGACCCAGTTGGCGGAGGAAAAAAGGATGCCACGCTAGGAGGAGACTCTATGGTGGGGGGGAACCGGACCCAGTTGGCAGTGGAAAAAAGGATGCCACGCTAGGAGGAGACTCTATGGTGGGGGAAACCAGACCCAGTTGGCAGAGGAAAAAAGGATGCCACGCTAGGAGGAGACTCTATGGTGGGGGGGAACCGGACCCAGTTGGCAGAGGAAAAAAGGATGCCACGCTAGGAGGAGACTCTATGGTGGGGGGGAACCGGACCCAGTTGGCAGAGGAAAAAAGGATGCCACGCTAGGAGGAGACTCTATGGTGGGGGGAAACCGGACCCAGTTGGCAGTGGAAAAAAGGATGCCATGCTAGGAGGAGACTCTATGGTGGGGGGAAACCGGACCCAGTTGGCAGAGTTAAAAAGGATGCCACGCTAGGAGGAGACTCTATGGTGGGGGGGAACCGGACCCAGTTGGCAGTGGAAAAAAGGATGCCACGCTAGGAGGAGACTCTATGGTGGGTGGAAACCAGACTTCCAGTCGGCTCCAAGATTGAATAGGGGGCTTCCAGTGAGGACCTTTGTGGCTCTGAGTGTTTAAGGTTGCTGACCCCTGCTCTAAGTCAAGGATCTCTCCTGGGGATTGTAGGCTATTTCCTTTTATTTCCAAGTGATCTTTTTTCTCCCCCATCTGCTTCTGAGCTTCCCAGGGGTCCTTCCATGCGGCCAGACTTAAATTTTCAACCCCTGCCAAAGCCAAGCATACGCGCTCAACGTTGAACAGGCACCGTGCGTTAAATCCCCACATCTTCCACCAGAGAGCAGTCTAGGCCAAGATCTGGTTCTCTTTTAAATCGTTTTATTTTGGTTTTTTATTTTGGGGCTGGACTAAATGGCAACAAAGCCCAATTCCAAGCTGGCAGAAACCTGGAGCCGCTTTTTGAAAGAAAAAAAACAGAATCCAGTTTTTCACCTGAAGCTTTTGTGCAAACATTGATGCGCGGTGGGAGCTCAGCCCACTCCAGAGTCACGCTGTTCAAAGGTCGAACAGTTCTCTAGTCCTCTTTTCAGCTTGTTCGCCAGATTTCAGGAATTAAGGTCAAACATTGGGGGTTTTAAAAAGCGAAGAAGGCGAGGAAGGTGATATTCAGGGTGGGTGGGAGAGAAAAAGGAGGAGAGAAAGAAAAGAAAAATGGAAGAAAGAAAAAGAAAGAAAAAGAAAGAAAGAAAAAGAAAAAGAAAGATAGAAAGAAAAAGAAAGAAGAAAGAAAGAAAGAAGAAAGAAAAAGAAAAAAAGAAAGAAAGAAAAAAAGATAGAAAGAAAAAAAGAAGAAAAAGAAAGAAGAAAGAAAAAGAAAGAAAAAGAAAGAAAGAAAAAGAAAGATAGAAAGAAAAAGAAAGAAAAAGAAAGAAAGAAAGAAAAAGAAAGATAGAAAAAGAAAGAAGAAAAAGAAAGAAGAAAGAAAAAGAAAGAAAGAAAAAGAAAGAAAGAAAGAAAAAGAAAGATGGAAAGAAAAAAAGAAAGAAAGAAAGAAAGAAAGAAAGAAAGAAAGAAAAAGAAAGGAGAGGAAGGAAGGGGCACATTTTTCAAGTCGTGCATTTTAGTAAAAAGAATCCATGTTCCTCAATCGCAACTCATGAAAGCATCTGCCTCTGAATAAAGCATGTTGGGAAAAGATGCTTCCAGGGTCCCTGCTTGAGAAGCGGGTTGGACTAGAAGACCTCCAAGGTCCCTCCTACTCTCTATCCTAATTTTGAGCTTCGGCAGATTCACACAGCCCCCACTTCCGCGAGGCCTACTGAGAAAGGGAAATTTTTTTTAAAAACCCAAGATGTAAGGAAAAGTTTTCTGTTCCAGAGACAGGGATGGCTTTAATGTCCTGCTTTACCCCTTGCCTTTCCCATCTGTAACCTCTGCCAGATGGTACAGAGCACGGACTGCTTTCGCCCACCAGCTGGCGGCTGAATGGCGCATAGAAAGATCCCCTCTAGAGACCTGGCTCCATCCAGCCCGTTCTTCAAATCCAGTGGGTTTTCTAAAAGGGATCCACTTTCGGGACCCAAACAGAAGACAATGCTATTTCTCTCACGCTGGCTCAGCGAAAAGGTTTGGCCCGACCCAGAGGTTGGATCGGAGCCGATAACACACATCGCTGTGGCACGCCGAAGTGCGTCAGGTCACAAAGTGTGCCCTTGTGCCCAGCATCCCTTGCACAACCTCGGGGGGGGGGGAGAGCTTAGCCCACACCGTGACGGTGGCTGACATTTCAGGAGAGAAGAGGGAGGAGGGGGGGAAAGTCTTTGGAAGTTTTGCTGGAGAGGAAACCTACAAGGTGTGCAGTGTTTGGGGCACCGCAAGCTTCCTTTCCCCACATCGGGACGGTGATGTTTTCCCCACCTCAAAAGGACACAAATCCCCTTGTTTTTTTAACTCTTGCTCTTTGACGTCACGGGTAGTTTGCTCAGCCACCCTCAAGGCTGGAATTTTTTTAGCATTCAGCCAACGGGCGAAGCTGGAGGAGGAAAACGCTTCAAGAAAAACCCACTTAAAATTCACCTTTGTTTGTTTCCTTACTTTAAGAAAAAAAAACTCAAGTGATTGATGCAATTCTGGGGCCTGGTTTATCTTCCCAGCTTTGGGGAAAGAGATAATTCTTCCTCCAGGCCATTCTTCTAGTCTAGTTTTGAACCGTGCCTGGCTCATTTTAAGCATTGTACCCAGCAGGACGTGGTTTGTCTATGTTGGGATCACACCCTTCAGGGCTCCCGATCCAGATATTTATGGGTTTTATGCCTTTGCTGGTTTGGAGCGGTTTTGCAATCTGCGGGGAGAATTTGGGCTATTTGAGCAAAGAACCACTAATCGATAACAGCCAGAGGCTGCAGCCTTCTCTCAAGCAAGGGAAATAAGCTTGCAAAGAAAATTTTAGGAAAGCAGCAAGGGGGAAAAAAATGGTTTTTAAGCAGTTTGAATGGCCGGATTTCCCCAGCACATTGCTTTCCTTCTCTCTCCCACTTTCCTCCTTCTCTTAAAAGAGAGAGCATACATATATTTGGACCAGGAATAGAACAGAATAACAGAGTTGGAAAGGACCTTGGAGGTCTTCTAGTCCAACCCCCTGCTTAGGCAAGAAACCCTACGCCACTTCAGACAAATGGTTATCTAATCTCTTCTGAAAAACTTCCAGTGTTGGAGCATTCCCAACTTCTGGAGGCCAGTTGTTCCACTGATTAATTGTTCTCACTGTCAGGAAATTCCTCCTCAGTTCTAAGCTGCTTCTCTCCTTGATTAGTTTCCACCCATTGCTTCTTGTTCTGCCTTGAGGTGCTTTGGAGAATAGCTTGACTCCCTCTTCTTTGTGGCAGCCCCTGAGATATTGGAAGATGCTATCATGTCTCCCCTGGTCCTTCTTTTCATTAAACTAGACATACCCAGTTCTTGCAATCCTGTAGATTCAAATCCAGGCCGTTCTCGACTTACAACCGGTGACTTAGTGACAGTTGGAAAACGGGACATAGGACCCATTTTTGAAGTTCCGACATCTGCCTCTCCCCACCTCCATGTCACACGATTCCATCTGGACCCACGGCAACCAGCCTGCATTTATAGCAATAGCAGTTAGACTTATATACCGCTTCATAGGGCTTTCAGCCCTCTCTAAGCGGTTTACAGAGTCAGCATATTGCCCCCAACAACAATCTGGGTCCTCATTTTACCCACCTCGGAAGGATGGAAGGCTGAGTCAACCCTGAGCCGGTGAGATTTGAACAGCTGAACTGCAGAACTGTAGTCAGCTGAAGTAGCCTGCAGTACTGCACTCTAACCACTGTGCCACCTCGGCTTATGGACACATGACTGTGATTTACCACCTTTTTGACAGAAACCGATGTTTGTTGCTAATTTCCCCAGAAAAACAATGGGTTCACTTAATGACGGCTGCCAAAAGGATCTCATAAAATCGACTCTAGTCAAAAAAGTGACCCACTTTATGACAGTCTCAACTTACGGCTGTAACGTCAGGCTCAACGGTGGTCATAATTTGAGGACTCCCGGTATAAGAGAGGAGCTGATGCTGCCTCTGGGCCACCTACAATTTGCAGGGATTGGACTCAGAAGGGAGAAGAGCCAGAAATAGGTTGGAGAACGATGGAGGCACCCACCAGAAGTCATTTTTAAAAGGAAGGCCCAGGTTGCTCCATAAAAGAAGAATCGGTAACACAAACCAAATTGACTTTTCCACAAACACAACGGGCTCTTGTATTTTTCTCTGTTTTGATCGGTGTTTATGAAGAGAAGCGAGCAACTACAAAACCTCTGACCTAGTTTGTGCTCGGAGGCGGCTGAGTGGGTAGGAAAACATGGATATTTATTGTCCCATTTTTATAATGCCCCAGTTGACCAAGGCAGCTTTCTGTGTGCTGGATGGCTTCTCCAGGCCAAAGATGAAGGGGGAAAGAAAAATATTTCTAAAAAAAAAGTCCTGGGAAAGTTAGAGAACATAACAGAAGGACCCTGAAATCTTGGTGGGTTCAACGTGATTGGATGGCCCGCTGATCACCACCAAAGTAATTTTTTAAAATGCCTATTTCGCTTGATTGGCAGCTTCTAACAGCCATTTGGATGGGTAGAAACCAAAAGAAGCTTTAAAAGAAAGTGATTAGACATTAAAAATTCTGCTCTCCATGTTTTCTAGAGAATTTCCTTGTGGAGTGGAGAGGCTGGTTGGAAAGTTATCGATCCAGTGGGTTTTTTTGGCGATAGATGGCTGGCTGGCTGGCTGGATGGATGGGCTATCTCTATCTCTATCTCTATCTCTATCTCTATCTCTATCTCTATCTCTATCTCTATCATCTCTATCTCTATCTCTATCTCTATCTCTATCTCATCTCTATCTCTATCTCTATCTCTATCTCTATCTCTATCTCTATCATCTCTATCTCTATCTCTATCTCTATCTCTATCTCTATCTCATCTCTATCTCTATCTCTATCTCTATCTCTATCTCTATCTATATCTATATCTATATCTATATCTATATCTATATCTATATCTATATCTATCTAATCTATATCTATATCTATATCTATATCTATATCTATATCTATATCTATATCTATATCTATATCTATATCTATATCTATATCTATATCTATATCTATATCATCTAATAGATATAGATCATCTATATCTATATCTATCTACATCTCTCTATATATCTATATATCTCTATATCTCTATCATCTCTATCTATCTCTATCTCTATCTCTATCTATCTCTATCTCTATCTCTATCTCTATCTCTATCTCTATCTCTATCTCTATCTCTATCTCTATCTCTATCTCTATCTCTATCTCTATCTCTATCTATCTCTATCTCTATCTCTATCTCTATCTCTATCTCTATCTCTATCTCTATCTCTATCTATCTCTATCTCTATCTCTATCTCTATCTCTATCTATATCTATATCTATATCTATATCTATCATCTATCTCAGTGTTTTTCAACCTTTTTTGTGCAAAGGCACACTTTTTTCATGAAAAAAATCACGAGGCACACCACCATTAGAAAATGTTTAAAAAATTTAACTCTGTGCCTATATTGACTATATATAAAGTGTTTTTCCCACGGCACACCTTACACTATGTCACGGCACACTAGTGTGCCGCAGCACAGTGGTTGAAAAACACTGATCTATCTATCCATCCATCCATCCATCCATCCATCCATCTCTATATATCTATATATATCTGTATCTATATCTATATCTATATCTCTCTATATATCTAGATATATATATAGAGAGATGATAGATGACAGATAGATGTGAGAGAGACACACACAGATATTTATTTTCTGTGTCAAATCTTGAAGCTTCCAAGTTGCAAAGGTCTACAGAATCAAAATTAGAACTTTCCACTTTTCCTCATCAACACCGTCTATTTTTATAGAGACATAATTTGAGTTATTTTTGCTTTGGGGGGGGGAGAAGGAAACCACGTAAGTTTCAACAATAACACTGACCCACTTTACAAACCCTCCTGGAAAACAATGCTCTTCTCAAAGAATAGTTAACCGAGTTCATTTGCCCTCAAAGCTGGGCGGGTCAAGTGTACAGTAAAAACTCCCACTGTGCGAGAGCCCGCAGGAGACATCAAAGGAGAACTCCGCTGTGTGTGTGTGTGTGGAAGGCGGAGGGGGGCATTGTTGCCCAGAGGCCCAGTGCCAGGGCAGGTATTTTTACAGTCCAGGGAGAAACCGAAGGCTTGCAAAGGAGAGGAGAGGTGAAAGCAACGGGAAGAAGTCTTGGCAATGCGGATGGTGGGAGGGGATTCCCTGGCCAGGTGAGAGGAGGAGCGAATTCCACCAAACGGGATCATCAGAGGTGGAAGACGGGACACCATCCCCTGCAGGGATCTCATATCCCATCTATTTTTTCCCCCCAAACGCCATCACTCTGCTAAGCAAATAATTCCCTCACCGCTGTCAAACCATTCCCTAAGGCTGCATTACTATTACTATTCGTCTTCTCATCGTTCCTATCGCGCATCTCCTGCCACTTATGACTGCAGGACTGTAACTTTGCTGCTTGCGTCCTTACGATTGATATTGATATTGATTGTTTCCTGATTGCTTATTTGTACTCTGTGACTCTCATTAAGTGTTGCGCCTTGTGATTCTTGATGAATATATCTTGTCTTTTTATGTACAATGAGAGCATCTGCACCAAGACAAATCCTTTGTGTCCAATCACACCTGGGCAATAAAGAATTCTATTCCTATTCCTATTCCTATTCCTATTCCTATTCCTATTCTACTCTACTCCTATTCTATTCTATTCTATACAATGTATCTTGTCTTTTTATGTACAATGAGAGCAGATGTTGTACTAAAAAAGTAGGAGATGTTGTAATATAGTTCCTTGTGTAGGTGTGTGTCCCCCATGGCCCAGTTCATACCAGGGCATGCAGAGCCACGCTGAACCACACAGGAGAGAACTCCTAGAATGCCATAACATCCTGATAGTGCATAACATAACGTCCTGAGATGTGCCCTACCATTGACGTCCAGGATTTAACCATATATAGACTGAGCAGTAGATTAGAAATTGTAGTTTGACAGGCTGTCTTAAATCACATGCTGATTGCTCCTCCTGCCTTTGTCCTATCTCAATAAAAGGGGCTACCAGACCCCCAATCTGGGTCGTCGCTCCATCCCGAGAAAGGTTGTGTCTTGTCTTTTCTCAACATTGGCCTCATGGACGAACCACGGGAACGTTACAAGCAGAGGCATCAAAGACAAATCCCTTGTGTCCAATCACACTTGGCGAATAAAGAATTCTATTCTATTCTATTCTATTCTATTCTATTTGACTCGATTCGATTCTACTCTACTCCAAACTCCACCCTGCAAGGGATTATGGGGTCGTTAAAAGAAGATTGTGGTCATAAGTGAGAAGTTAGGGTTAGGGTTAGGGTTAGGGTTAGGATTAGGGTTAGGGTTAGGGTTAGGGTTAGAGCCGAGGTGGCGCAGTGGTTAGAGTGCAGTACTGCAGGCCACTTCAGCTGACTGCTAACTGCAGTTCAGCGGTTCAAATCTCACCGGCTCAGGGTTGACTCAGCCTTCCATCCTTCCAAGGTGGGTAAAATGAGGACCCAGACTGTGGGGGCAATAATGCTGACTTTGTAAACCGCTTAGAGGGGGCTGAAAACCCTATGAAGCGGTATATAAATCTAACTGCTATTGCTAAGTCAAAGACAACCAATGTCAGCCCACCCAAAGGAGATTTTTGGCATCGCCCGTGGTTTGCCAATCTCCCTTGGGTTAGAGACGCCCATCGACGATACATCAATCACAGTCTTCACAAGTCCTTTTGCTTCGGGGACAACAAGTATTGAACTTGATGAGCCAAGAACGTGAACTACGATAGATTAGGGTTATCAATCAAGTTGTGGGGGACAGCTGACCCACGAAAGCCAATATATTCACTGGGTAAAGTTCAAAACCCTCACTTGGATGGTCCCTCCCCTGAGAAGGGACTTTCATCCGCCTTATCTGACTGTTTTATCCCCGGTTGTTATCAGACAGGGCTGTTCATCAGCCATATGTTTATGGTGCTTCCAATGTGGCATTCTCGCTCGCAGAGAGATAAGATGTACAGTTACAGGAAAGGGTACCAAATATATATATATATATGGAGCAAGCCTGCTTCCCATAAACTGGTGTTATTCTTTTAAACCAAAACCAAAGGAGGGTTTTGTACGTGTGTAGGCAGAGGGAAAGTGAGCCTTTCCAGGAAACAGGCGGAAATAAAAGCAGTTTCGAAAGAGCAACCAGCCAGGGCTGTTCAAACAATCAAGCCAGGCAAACCTCGGATGATGTGGGTTGAAGTGGAAGGGGACCACACAGCCATACAAACACAAACACACACACAAAAGTGGGCTGGCTCTTTCCTGCCTTAGCAGAGGCCTGGGCTGGAACAGGCAACCTTAAGCACTCAAAGAGCCAATTCGGACCCGTTTCCCACAGAAAAGAAAACACCGGGAGCCACAAAAAAACTTCATGTGCTGATTATTTCCTGAGCGGCCACAAAACTTAGCATATGTAGTTGAATTAAATCTTCTGTTTTCTTCTGAAGCTTTTCTTGTCTGGGATTTAACTGGTTCCACCACAAAACTGTGTTCGACTAAAGTGCGCTCGACGAAACCGCGTAGCTGACGTCATCAACAGGGCGACAAAGCGCGGAGACAGAAGCACGCTGTAAACTCTAAACCTAAAATTAACCCCTAAACCTAAACCTAACCCTTAACCTAACCCTAAACCTAACCTTAAACCTAACCCTTACCTTAAGTTGAATCGGCTGTTGTGTGTGTGTGTGTGTGTGGAATAGCAACAGGGAGTCTCACAATGCCCGACCCTCTGGAAGGGGAGACATCAACCCAACCAATAAACAACCAGTGTGTGTGAAAGTTTCAGGGAAATAAACTGGCTAAGGTCCATCATAACTGATTGGGATGATTTAGTTCCCTATCGAACCATCTTACTAAAGTTCTTCCTCTGGTGTAATATATGACCCATCGTGAAAAATTCCTCTGTCCTCGTTCTCCAGGTGGTTAAGAGGGGAGCGATGCTCCCTCTCACTCTCCTTTGGGCATCGGGAGATGCGAGGCAGACCCTGCTCTCCTAAGGGCAGGAAATTGACCCGTTCATTTAAAGCAGAGATAATTGGTAGGAAGTCTTTTCATGCAGCTCAAACTGGTGGAAAATTTGGGATTTTTTTTAAATTTAATTTTATTATTTTTACTTTATTTTATTATTATTTTATTTTATTATTTTATTTTATTTTATTATTTTATTTTATTTTATTATTTTATTTTATTTTATTATTATTTTATTTTATTATTATTTTATTTTATTTTATTATTTTATTATTTTATTTTATTTTTTATTTCATTTCATTTCATTTCATTTCATTATTTTATTTTATTATTTTATTTTATTTTACATTATTATTATTTTATTTTATTTTATTTTATTTTATTTTATTATTATTTATTTTATTTTTTTATTTTTTTATTTTTTTATTTTTTTTATTTTTTATTTTTTTATTTTTTTTATTTTATATTTTTTATTTTTTATTTTTTTATTTTTTTATTTTTTAAATATAATTAAAAATAATTTAAAAATATATTTTTTAGGTTTATTGGCTGCCCATCTTACCAGAGAGAAACTCTACTAGGCAACTTAATATGGTTACAATTAGCAGAAACCTGTTTGTTTTTTGCATCCTAGGAAGGAAGGAGAGAGCCCTCTATTCTGGTAAAGCTAGAAACCATAACTAAGTTTCTAGTCCACTTGATCCTTCCGTGAGGAATGTTCCTGTATGTTCCTGCTGCATGTGCGGATCAGGTCACCAGCCTTCCTCTCCCACATCTTCAGAATAAAACTTGCTAACTTTAGCTTGCCAGCCTGAAAAAAAAAAGGCTATTGGGAAAACACTTTTTATTCTCAACTTGTTTTGAAAAGATCTAACCCCAGAGGCCTCTTTCAACAATTTCCCCCCTTTTTTCTGACCATTAATGATGCATTTGTATGTGTGCACACATACACACACACACACAGGCTCACCTTAGAACAGGGTTGGTGTGGCTGTGCTGTCCTATATAAAGGCAGCTAGAGAAAGAATCGCTTGAGATAGCGGGAGGCCTTTGTATGGAGAAGATTTGGGATAAATAATTGCTATTATTTCCTGAAGAAAATTTCGGCTGCACTCAAAAAGGGTCACGAGAGAAAGACTTTTCATTGTTGTTTTCGCCCACACCAGAAGAAGGGATGTTTACTGGGCTTAAAGACTCATTAGTCATGAAGCTCATCCGTCATGGATGGCTAAGGGAAAACCATTTTTTTTTTGTATATACACAACACAGGCATACAACAATGCAGAAAAACTATTTAACTATTCTGGGCATTTCAGCCCAGAGCCATGTAGGCTCCTCAAATGGACCTTTTAAACTTCTCCCATTGAAATTCTGCGATCCTCGTGGTAAAAATTAAAAATGTTATCCAAAAGCTATGGAAGAGGGCTGGCGTCTCTTCGTCAACTTCCTTTATTCCTTCCTTTTTGAAAAGGTGCATAAATCTGGTGTCTTCAAGGACAATCGTTTATAAAAATGGCTGGGTTTCTTTTTCTAGAGGAAGGAAGGGAGAGCTTAAATCTCAATCTCTTTTAAAAAGAGAGAAAGAAGGAAAGGAAAGGAAAGGAAAGGAGAAGGAAGGAAAGAAGGAAAGAAAGAAAGAAAGAAAGAAAGAAAGAAAGAAAGAAAGAAAGAAAAAGAGAAAAAGAAACAAAAAGAAAGAAAAAGAATGAAAGAAAGAAAAAGAAAAAGAAAGAAAGAAAAAGAGAAAAAGAAAGATAGAGAAAGAAAGAAAGAAAAGAATGAAAGAAAGAAAAAGAGAAAAAGAAAGATAGAGAAAGAAAGATAGAGAAAGAAAGAAAGAGAAGGAAAGAAGGAAAGAAAAAGAAAAAGAAAGAAAGAAAAAAGAGAAAAAGAAAGAAAGAAAGAAAGAAGGAAGGAAAGAAGGAAAGAAAGAAAGAAGGAAAGAAAGAAAGAAAAAGAGAAAAAGAAACAAAAAGAAAGAAAAAGAATGAAAGAAAGAAAAAAAAGAAAGAAAAAGAAAGAAAAAGAGAGAAAGAAAGAAAAAAGAAAGAGAGAGAAAGAAAAAAGAAAGAAAGAAAGAAAGAAAAAGAAAGAAAAAGAAAAAAGAGAAAGAAAAGAAAGAAAGAAAAAGAAAGAGAGAGAGAGAGAAAGAAAAAAGAAAAAAAGAAAGAAAGAAAGAAAGAAAGAAAGAAAGAAAGAAAGAAAGAAAGAAAGAAAGAAAGGCTCTCAGATTTTAAAAAGTGGATCATGGGAACACTATTTTTTTCCTTCCTGTTGTCATTGTTCAAGGAAAGCCAACATTTTGGGTCAAGCTGTGCCACACTCAGGCTCAGCCCACCTGAAGTCTTACGTATCCTGAAAACAGTCTGTTCTGTGCCCTGCTTACAACGGATGATGCTCCAGGAAGGAAGAAGGATCAACGAGACTGATAAATAGGCAGTGCACACCTTTAACCAATTTCATTGTATTTAAGTACAATAACAATAAAGATTATACTTATACCTGTCCAATATTGTAGGCCACGCTACACTAACACTCTGTGCGCCAAAGGTTGGCATGAACAACGCCAATAAGCTGCCCGTCAGCCCTGAGCAAAACTACACTCCCTCATTATGCCATGAAGGCATCTCATCTGCTATTTCCAAACCATGCAGCTGCGAACTCTGTGTTCTGTACTTTCGCCTCCACTTCCAGTTCTGCAATCTTGGAAATGTTGCTTTATTGGTAATCAATGTTTGGTCTCAGTTCAGGATTGCAAAATGCAGCGATAAGGAAGAGGACAGGATTTTTTTAAAACACAGACACACACACACACACACACACACACAAACACACACACACACACACAAACACACACACAGCTTGGCCTGAACTAGCAGAGAGAAATGCAGCAGGAGGAAGAATCAGGCTAAAATGATTAGAGGGGGGAAAATCAAAGGTGTCATTTTGCATATTTCAAATCGAAGGAAGGAAGGAAGGAAACAGGGAGGGAGAGAAGGAAGGGAGGGAGGGAGGGATGAAGGAAACGGAGGGAGGGAGAGAAGGGAGGGAGGGAAGAAGGAAGGAAGGAAACAGGGAGGGAGGGACAGAAAGAAAGCAGGGAGAAAATGGAGAGAGGAAGGAAGGAAATGGAGGGAAAGAAGGAAGGAGAGGTAGAGAAAGGATGATGGAAGGAAGGGAGGAAGGAAGGAAAGAAGGAAGGGAAGGAAGGAAGCGTTAGAGGAAGGGAGGAAACAGGGAGGGAGGAAGTTTTTTTCTCTTCATGACTAGGTCATCAGAGATGTCCTGCTTCTGGCGTGATGACTTCATGAAGGAAGAGAACATCAAATTGACTCAACCATGTTGTAGGAACATCTGGTGATTCTCCTGATGTTCAAATCCATGGAGGAGAGATTTGGGGGACGCAAAATCAGCTCAGCCATTTCCCACTTCCCTCGTTACAAAAATGTGGTCCAACCTTGCAACCAGCCCCTATCCCACCCACCCACCCCCCAGGGTCACTTCAACCTGCAAAGCCCTGGAGCCCAGGAGCCTTTCAGCTTGAAAGCATCCGTAGAGCGTCCCAGCGAAAAAATCTCCTCAGCCAGATAAAGCAGCCCTGGGCGGACGGCCCTTCACCCAGAAAAGCCCCTTCTCCCCCTCATCCTGGCCTTTGCTAGGCCAGGCCAACAGCAACCATAAACAGCCCCCTTCCCTTTCTTGTCTCAAGGATCTTCGCTTCTGCAAACTTCGCTGGCCTTCAGAGATTTCCAAGAGCCGTCAAACAACAGCAGGAGAAGCCATTGACCACACAATGGGAACTGGGGGACAGCTGGTGCTTAACGTCCCATGAAAAGACACCCAATATGGGGTGATCCAATGGCAGAACTCCATGGACTGCACGGTGTTGGGGTGGAGATGGGGCAGACCAAGGAAATGATTCCATCTTGCAGCAAAAGGGGTTTTGAAAAGGCAACTGGACTGATTTTCTGAGGAAAAACAAGACGTTTTGCTTCCTGTCCCGGAAGCTTAACTTCCATCTCCCACAGCGTCCAATAGAACTGATGAAGCTTCCGGGACAGGAAGTGAAATGTCTTGGTTTTTCTCAGAAGATACATCCGGTTTATTTTCAAAATAACCAGTATGATCTGGATAACTGAGGCTCTTTGTAGACGTACTTCCATCTTGCCTGATGAGGGTGATGCTGTTATATGCAGAATCACAGAATCACAGTTGGAAGGGTCCTTGGAGGTCTTCTAGTCCAACCCCCAGTTCAAACAGGAGATCCTATATCATTTCAGACAAATGAAATGTCTGAATCTCCTCTTAAAAGCCTCCAGGGATGGAGCAGCCACAATTTCTGGAGGCAAGTTGTTCCACTGATTAATTGTTTTTCCATTGTCAGGAAATTCCTCCTTAGTTCTAAGTTGGATCTCTCCTTGATTAATTTCCCTTCACTGCTTCTTGTCCTGCCCTCGGGTGCTTTGGAGAATAGCTTGACTCCCTCTTCTTTGGGGCAACCCCTGAGATATTGGAAGACTGCTATCATGTCTCCCCTAGTCCTTCTTTTCATTCAACTAGACATACCCAATTCATCCCACTGTTCTTCGTATAGAAACCTAGCACCACACTCACCTCAACATGCTGATTTTCTATGCACATCACAGTGTAAATTACAGAGGAAGCTTTGGGGGGCCTTGAATCTGTAGTTTCTGAATTGATTCATTTTTTTCCCACTCACTAATATAATGCTTCTGTCACCGTTTTCTGCTAAACTTCCCTTGTTTGCTTCTAAGAGTCTTCCTGTGTTCTAATGCTTTTATCAGAAAAGAGATTGATAAGGTATTTCCTCTCCTTCCTTCCTTCCTTCCTTCCTTCCTTCCTTCCTTCCTTCCTTCCTTCCTTCCTTCCTTCCTTCCTTCCTTCCTTCCTTCCTTCCAAATAATGCTTGCCCTGAACGACCTGTGTACTGCGTTGAACTTTCAGATTCAACTTATCAAGGGATAAATAAACAAATAAAACACAGAGTACATGTTATCTGCTTTGTGAGTGTTTTAAGTCAATGTATGAAGCGGCTACGTGACATGAGAAATTCATTCCCCATTCAAAATTCTTTCTGCTTCTCATGTTTGGACCATATTGCAATAATACTTAGACTTATAGACCACCTCAATAATGAACTTTATGGAAACTCATCAAAGAAAGAAGCAAGCTAGAACTAAGGAGAAACTTCCTGAGAGTGCGAACAACCAACCAGGGGAATGACCTGCCTTCAGAGGTTGTGGGTACTCCAACACTGGGAGTTTTTAAGAAGAGACTGGAAAGCCACTTGCCTGAAATGGTTTTGGTGTAAGGTTTCCTGCAAAACCTATTTTCATGTGGCCCAACCGTCCACCTGCAAGGGTTACTGGATACCACCTGGATTCCTGCCCCAAACTTTGCTGGAGCTCACCACCTTCTTCAAAGTGTGACTTTTGTCAGAATAATTAAAGAGACCCTATTTCACAAGTTGAGTTTTCTGGGCTTCCTCCTCTTCCTCCTCTTCCTCTTCCTCTTCCTCTTCCTCTTCCTCCTCCTCCTCCTCCTCCTCCTCCTCTTCTTCTTCTTCTTCTTCTTCTTCTTCTTCTCCTCCTCCTTTTCCTCCTCCTCTTCCTCTTCCTCTTCCCCTTCTTCTTCTCCTTTTCCTCCTCTTCTTCTTCTTCTCTTTTTCCTCCTCCTCCTCCTCTTCTTCTTCTCCTTTTCCTTTTCCTCCTTCTCCTCCTCCTCCTCCTTTTTCTTCTTCTTCTTCTTCTTCTTCTTCTTCTTCTTCTTCTTCTTCTTCTCCTTTTCCTTTTCCTCCTTCTCCTCCTCCTCCTCTTCTTCTTCTTCTTCTTCTTCTTCTTCTTCTTCTTCTCCTCCTCCTTTTCCTCCTCCTCTTCCTCTTCCTCTTCCCCTTCTTCTTCTCCTTTTCCTCCTCTTCTTCTTCTTCTCTTTTTCCTCCTCCTCCTCCTCTTCTTCTTCTCCTTTTCCTTTTCCTCCTTCTCCTCCTCCTCCTCCTTTTTCTTCTTCTTCTTCTTCTTCTTCTTCTTCTTCTTCTTCTTCTTCTTCTTCTCCTTTTCCTTTTCCTCCTTCTCCTCCTCCTCCTTTTCTTCTTCTTCTTCTTCTTCTTCTTCTTCTTCTTCTTCTTCTCCTTTTCCTCCTCCTCCTCCTCCTCTTCTTCTTCTTATCCTCCTCCTCCTCCTCCCCCTCTTCTTCTTCTTCTTCTTCTTTTTCTTCTTCTTCTTCTCCTTTTCTTTTTCCTCCTCCTCCTCCTGTTCTTCTTCTTTTCCTTTTCCTCCTTCTCCTCCTCCTCTTCTTCTCCTCCTCCTCCTCCTCCTCTTCTTCTTCTTCTTCTTCTTCTTCTTTTTCTTCTCCTTCTCCTTCTCCTTCTCCTCCTCCTCCTCCTCCTCTCTGTGCTAACAAATCCGTTTCTTTTCCCCAACTCTCGGTCTGCCCCAGAGAGCCACACAGCAAGGGAGCCGAAGGCTACAGGCAGATGAGGATGGTTATTTTAAATCAATACACCTTCTCTGGCCTTTCAAAACATTCATCTATAAAAAGAATTCCATCCCCTTCACACTTCCACCCGCCTCGCGGACCTCATTCACGTGGCGTGGGCCCAATACTTTGTTATCTCCTTTTGCTGGCCTTTTAAATACAAAAATACCTTGATTGTTCCTGTAGTAGAGATTGCAAAGTAAACGGTAGTTACCGGAATTCGGGCAAAGCCAGACTTGGCTCAAGAAGTCACCGCTGAAAAAAAGAATGAGGTCAGGGACAAACATTTTGCACCAATGTTTGCAAAATCTGTTTGCAAACACCTGGGGATAAACCTGTGCATGTCCTCTGCTGAGTTGATCCTGAGAGGGTTTGGATGGACTTTGAGATGGCGTGATTTTCCTAGAAAAATAAACACATTTTGCCATAGGATACATGGCATGATGGTGACTCAGTGGGTAAGATGCTGAGCTTGTCGATCAGAAAGGTCGGCAGTTCGGCGGTTCGAATCCCTAGCGCCGGGTAACGGAGTGAGCTCCCGTGACTTGTCCCAGCTTCTGCCAACCTAGCAGTTGGAAATCACATAAAAATGCAAGTAGAAAAACAGGAACTACCTTTGGTGGGAAAGTCACAATGACATTTCATCTCATTCTTGAAGAAAATACGCTTTTCACTCCCCAAAATATGCAAATAGAACTACATTTTCAATATGGGGCGGGGAAATGCCAATGGTTGAAAGATCACGAGATCAATATTTGAACTAGATCTAGGTTTCAGATTGTGGAAGCTTGCAAATTTTGGAAAAGGAGAGGATTGTATCTTCAAATTTCACCAAAAGCCACCTTGGCCATCTATTTATTCTTCTTGCAAAAATCCAGCAAAAGTTGTGAGAACAACTTTCCTTGTATTTATTGTGGTTTTTTTAGCCTTTGGGATGCTCAGTAAGACAACTGCAGTCAGCAGATATTTACAAAGATTACAGAAATAATAATGACAGAATTAGCATACGATACGGACTTTTGTAGTGAATAATTAGATTTGCAGAAGAAACTGTAATTAATTTATATGGCGCAGAGAACGTCTTGATCAATTATCCCTCCGCAATTGCATTACAAAAATCCAACAACTGGTATTTTAAGAGATGCTTCCCCAGCCCTAACTTATTTTTCTTCTGCAATCTAAATTAGGCAATAGGAGCCCAGATTGAATTAGAGGCACTGCTTTAGCTACCTCCCAAGCTGAGAATAGACTCCACTCTCATTAGACAGAGGCAGTTTCAAAAACTGGCTAAAGGAGCAGAGAAACTGGGGGAATGAAAAACAGCTTCAGAGCTGTTGTTCTTTTTCAAATAATGTTTGCTGTTTTAATAAGGTTTTGCATTTCAGGCCGAGCTAATGTCGGGAGCCTGGTTGCCTGTCAAAACATTGCTGAAATGAACCCGTAGGATTTAAAAATTTTAAAACGTTTTCAACAAATTCAGTTGCTTTTTGAAAACCAGGGATATTTTGTGTTGGGTCCAGACCTGTGCTTGTCTTGTTAGCAGACATGGCACCCCAGGGTTCATTGAGTTGACACGAAGGAAAATTTCAGAACCCACAGCTGGGTGTCACCTGAGCTGCCCAGGGACCAAGGTTCGAAATTTTCTTGGCCCTCCACACTCTGTTCTGCATGATGGCATATCTCGGGGGCAAAGTACTGATTCTGGTCTCGTGCTGGGACAACCTCATTAACCTTGTGGACCGTAAGTGTCATGCTTGGCAATGCCCGTGGACGAGGCCAGGAGATGTCCCTCCCTCTGCCTGCTAAAATTGGATTTCCAGAATGGTTTTTTGAAAGTATGTTGTTGGATTCTGAGCCTCTGAAGTATTTTGCTCTGCAAAACAGAGCTGGCATCTGGAGATCTTTTCTGCAGCAGAACAAGTTCCTGGTCTTCCTCTTTTTCTCCTCCTCCTCCTCCTCCTCCTCCTCCTCCTCCTCCTCCTCCTCATCATCATCATCATCATCAATTCTAGAAGTCTTCCTCCTCCTCCTCTTCTTCTTCTCATCATAAATTCTAGATCTCCTTCTCCTCTTCTTCCTCCTCAATTCTAGAAGTCTTCTTCTCATCAATTCCAGAAGTCTTGTTGGATTCTGAGCCTCTGAAATATTTTGCTCTGTAAAACAGAGCAGGCATCTGGAGATCTTTTCTGCAGCAGAACAAGTTGCTGGTCTTCTTCTTTTTCTCCTCCTCCTCCTCCTCCTCCTCCTCCTCCTCCTCCTCCTCCTCCTCCTCCTCAATTCTAGAAGTCTTCTTCTCATCAATTCCAGAAGTCTTGTTGGATTCTGAGCCTCTGAAATATTTTGCTCTGTAAAACAGAGCAGGCATCTGGAGATCTTTTCTGCAGCAGAACAAGTTGCTGGTCTTCTTCTTTTTCTCCTCCTCCTCCTCCTCCTCCTCCTCCTCCTCCTCCTCCTCCTCCTCCTCAATTCTAGAAGTCTTCCTCCTCCTCCTCCTCCTCTTCTTCTCATCATAAATTCTAGGTCTCCTCCGCCTCCTCTTCTTCCTCCTCAATTCCAGAAGTCTCCTCCTCCTCCTCCTCCTCCTCCTCCTCCTCCTCCTCCTCCTCCTCAATTCTATAAGTCATCTCCTCCTCCTCCTCCTCCTCCTCCTCCTCCTCCTCCTCCTCCTCCTCCTCTTCCTCCTTATCAATTCTAGAAGTCTCCCTCCTCTTTCTCCTCCTCCTCTTCTTCTTCTCATCATAAATTCTAGGTCTCCTCCTCCTCCTCCTCCTCCTCCTCCTCTTCTTCCTCCTCAATTCTAGAAGTCTTCTTCTTCTCCTCCTTCTCCTCCTCAATTCTATAAGTCATCTCCTCCTCCTCCTCCTCCTCCTCCTCCTCCTCCTCCTCTTCCTCCTTATCAATTCTAGAAGTCTCCCTCCTCTTTCTCCTCCTCCTCTTCTTCTTCTCATCATAAATTCTAGGTCTCCTCCTCCTCCTCCTCCTCCTCCTCCTCTTCTTCCTCCTCAATTCTAGAAGTCTTCTTCTTCTCCTCCTTCTCCTCCTCAATTCTATAAGTCATCTCCTCCTCCTCCTCCTCCTCCTCCTCCTCCTCCTCCTCCTCCTCCTCCTCCTCCTCCTCCTCCTCCCCCCCCTGCCCCTCAAGACCTTGGATGGGGTGATCTCATTCTGAGCTCTCCTGTCAGAGCTGACTGGGCCTCCCATCCTGGGATACCAATGGCCCTCACTATAACACTGTGTTCCTCTCCACGGAATCCCTACCAAAGCGCCTGCAAACGCAGTTGAGCTTTGCGCTCGTCCCATCATGTCCTTCAAGGTCTTCTGCAGCCACCTGATCTGCCCATGAGGCGAATTCTGTTCTTTCGCCTTTGCCTCTTTTTCTTGGTGGCCCTGTACTGGCTGTTCTTTCCAGTGACAACATGGTCCTCTCCCTCTCGGCTTTAGGCAGGTATATCTTCCTTCATGATCACGGCTTGGAGTCCTTCAGACCTGGGGTGGGGTGGGGGCTTTGCCAGCTCTCCCCACCAGCAAGAGCTTTTGACCTTCAGAGAGATCAGGCATGTTTCTCCCTGTTGCTAAACTCGGATAACCCAGGGGTGGAGAGGATGGAACAAGCCAGACCTTCTGGAAGCCGATTCTTGGGGGAAATTGGAAAACGAAAGGCCATGTCCTGCAGAACAAGGAATGAACATGGACTCTGGTGGGCCGCAAAGGCAAACTTGTGTCATTTGATTCTCCAAAGCTAGCGTGACAATAAAGTGGAGATTGAGCACCAAAAATTGTGGTGCCCCCCCCCCTTGAAATGACCAACATGGCTTGCTGTTCTTTTGGAAAGCATAGCAATAGCAGTTAGACTTATATACCGCTTCATAGGGCTTTCAGCCCTCTCTAAGCGTTTTACACAGTCAGCATATCGCAGATCCGACCTCAGAACATCCAACGCAATGGTCCAAAATCCAAGTATTTCCTTCTCCTCACAGCTGATCAAAAAGAAAGGAAGCGCCAAACCTCCGGGGAAGAACGCTGAGCATGAATGGAAACTGTGGCAGTGAGGATCCTGCTTTCCTGCCCCACCCTTTCCTTCTTCAACAAAGTTCTTGAGAAGCTGAGCAGTTGTCCACATGCCCTTCTCCCGTCCTGAAGCAGCTGAGCTGGCCCCAGGGCCAAATCCCCAACGGATTTGAATCACAAAGAGAACATGGACTAATTGCTTTTCTATAGAGCTGAACAAGTCACACACACCCCCTCCCTCTTCTAATGTACAAGGAGCCGGAGCATGAGAACGCACCGAAAGGCATGATATCTTTGCAATGAGATTCAGAATGTTCTTGGCAAGGCTCGGTAGGGCTCTTCGCCTCCTCCCAGCATGTAAAAGTCCCACTCTATGGATTCCGTGTTCACCATCTCGCTGCACTGATTAAAAATGATGCCCACAAGCTGGCATGATAATGCCCGCCTCACCTCCCTCCTTGAGTCAGAAGGACAGCCCACGTATCTGACTTTCAACCAGGTTCTCAGAATCAGAAAGTCCTCTCCGTTCCAAAGTGGACTGATCTTCTGCCTTCTTCTTCTCCTCAAAGACTTGTCATCCTATCTAAGCCAGAGAGGGTCAAAACGCCAAAGATGGCAATGGCATTTAGGCTTAACATACCGCTTCACGGTGCTTGACATCCCTCTCTAGGGCGATGTACAGAGCCAGCTTCTTGCCTCCATCGATCTGGGTCCTCGTTTTGCCCACCTCGGAAGGACGGGAGGCTGAGTCAACCTTGAGCCCCCTCAGAATCGAACTCCAGGCTGTTTACCTGCCGTGCTACACTTTAACCCCTGCACCACCAGGGCTCTTCAAATGGGGAAAGCAGGAGAGACCGAACAGGCCCCCCTTTCCCATCCTGATTTAGCCCTGATGTCTGGTGAGGCAAGGCCAGGCTTGAACCGGGACTCAATCAGGCTTAAACAACCAGATCCGCCTGTGCAGACTACAAGCTAACTACTTTGTTATTTTCTGCCTATAGTACAGGAATCCTTCCAGATCTGGCAGCCAAGTCCTGGGAGCCATTAGAAAAGGCTGCACGGCAGTGGTGAAATTCAAAACTTTTTATTACCAGTTCTGGGGGCGGGGCTTGGTGGGCGTGGCAGGGGAAGGATACTGCAAAATCTGGGGCCAGACAGAGGTGGCATTTGCCGGTTCTCTGAACTACTCAAAATTTCCGCGGCTGGTTCTTGCAAAACCTGCTGGATTTCACCCCTGCTCCAAGGAACTTAATGGGGAGACGACCCTAGTCCTTTTGCAATAGTGCAGGCTAACCTCGCCTCAAGCCCTCCTCCTTCCTTCCCAATAGAATAGTTGAGCGTTGGGGCTGAATTGGGATTGGTGCCCGTTCAGCCTTTCCTGGTGGCCTCCTCTCCCCACCATTGGCTCTTCCCCCCCCCCTTCCTTCTAGCTTACAGATGACATTGTGATCTTTTGTGGGGCAAACCTGCCTTGAGACGGAGTTCTCGAATCGGGGAAAATGGGGTCTTCTGAAGCCCTCCTGGTTGAAAGTTAGGCAGGTGGTTCTCGTCCTCTGAAGCTCCTCAAAAGGCTGGGATGTGCCTGGCATGGGTGCTGTGGCCCCCTCCTGCCTCCTTCCTTTCCGCTGTATCCTGAAAAGGGATTAGGGCCGAAGGGAACGCTCCTTCTGTTTAAGGCCCCTTCTGTTTTCTCAAACAGGCGGGCTTCAAACCTCCCCTTGTTTTCCCAGCATCGCCTGCTCCCACTCTCCGATCAGAAGCCGGGGGAGACAAAGATCACCTTGTTCTCCCCTTCCTATGCCACGTCTCATTCATCCTCTGCTCTTTTTCCCCCTCTTGTTCCTTTTTGGCTCGTCGAGTCAAATCCCTGCGGCTTCCAGTTTCACGATGGAAGATCTTCAGTTACGGCCTCTCCGGAGACAAATGTTATCTCTTTTCCACCCCAAATGAAGCTTTCGGTTTTTTCCATCCCGGGAGGGCCCATCGCTTGATGCAATTGATCTGCTGGCCTTTCAGGGCAGGAGGACAGAAATAAAGAGGGTTGGGGGAGTTTCTGGGTCCCTGGAGAAGGAAGTCTTCATCTCCAGCTGGGTTTGCGAGGAGAACCAGCCCAGGAAGTTTCTCCCAAAGAAATGCGGTTTTAAAGTAGAGGTGCTCAAACTGGGCAACTTTCATACTTGTGGACTTCAGTTCACAGAATTCTCCAGCCAATATAAGCCACATGTCTCAAAGTTGCCAACTTTAGGGACCCTTGTTTTAAAGGAAAAGGGCATCCAGGGCTCAACTTTGAAAGTGACCTTTGTCCTCTTCTAAGGGGACCCTAGAGAAAGGTCAGGAAAGTCAAGATGGCGGCCAGAATGCAATGGAAGCTCCACCTCCTTTTTTTTTTTAAGTGTGCCACACCTTAAAAACAGATGATGGCATTTCAGTCGCCTTCGGAGTCTCCCTGAGAACATTTCTGTACGCTTCTGGGTTCTAGTTCACTGTTTCTCAAACTTGGCGACATTAAAGACTTGTGGATTTCTGGATTTGTGGGATGAGCCTAACGCCTCTGATCTTGCCAGCAACAGGGGCATGGTGCAAAGCCAGAGCAGTGTACACCTTTGTGTAAAGCAAAGAGGAAGAGAGAGAGAGAGAGAGAGAGAGAGAGAGAGAGAGAGAGAGAGAGAGAGAGAGACAGAGACAGAGACAGAGACAGAGACAGAGACAGAGAGACAGACAGAGACAGAGAGACAGAGAGAGATAGACAGAGACAGAGAGACAGAGAGACAGAGGGAGGGAGGGAGGGAGGGAGGGAGGGAGAGGCAGACAGACAGACAGACGAGGCAAATAAGGCAACTTCACACCCTTGTTTGCTTCCCATTTTCCAGTTTCCATTTGCCACATTGTGGGAAGGTCCCGACAGCCAATATTACCCCCAAGAAGTTGGTTTCTTTTCTGCATTCTATTCTGCATTCTACTCTACCGTATCTTACCCTATTCTATTCTAGTCTATTTAATTCTATTCTACCTCTTCTTTCTTCCTCTCCCCCTTTCTTTTCTTTTCTCTCTCCTCCTCCCCTGTCCTGTCCTCCCCTCGTTCTTCTTTTCTCTTTTCTCTTTCCTTTCCTTTCCTTCCTTTCTTTTCGTGCCAAGCAAAGCTGCTATTTACCCTCGTGGGATGAGGGTATATAATTAGCTACGTCCAGCTTCTCAAAGCACATCTCAAAAAACGGTTTATGCCTCCTTCCACCCTTTCGCCCCCCCCCCTGCCCAGCTCTTGCAGCAATTTCTACCTGCACTATTGTTGTGTTTTGTTTTTAGCTTTGCTTTTCCAGCAGGGCTTCCCCTCCCCGCCTTTGGGGGATCCAGCTTTGATCTCATGTCCTTGCATTTGATTGCCTTCCCTTTTCGGCCTTTGGCTTTATAACAAAGTGTTCTCCCTTGAAGAACAGTTTGTGACAAGGCCACTAATACATCCAGCGCTGGCGCAAACACACAGCCTCTCCCTGGGCCGGTTGTCATGCCACCTTCTCCAGATGCTCCTGGCGAGAAGGAAAAGGTTGCCCCAGCCGGAGGAGAGGAACCGCAGTGGCTGCTTCTGAGCTTCCAGAAGAGGCCGGGAAAGACGTCATCTCAGCTCCGGAGGCCTGAGAGCTTGACCTGATGGGTGGCGCTCCGTCCCAGCCACATTCTTCGCCCTGGGAGACTCAAGATGCCCAGGACGGAGTTAAAAAGAACCACGAGCCTTCGCTAGAAATGCCTCTCATTTTTGGCTGATTCATCCCCCCGAGCTGGCATGGAGGGTCGTTTGTCCCCGATTTCCCTACAGGGAGAGAGGAGGAGAAAAATTTAGAGGAAGCGGTCAATTCCAGCCAAGAAGGGAGAGGATTCTCCTGCTCAAGATGTAAAGGCCAGCGGGGAGGAAAGCTTTGAGGCCCCCCCAAAGGTCCAGCAGACCAACCTCTTTCCTTATACAGGTGGTCCTCGGCTTATAACCGCCCCTGAGCCCAAAATTTATGCTGCTGAGGGAGAACATTCGTTAAGTGAATTTTGCCCCCGTTCGACCAACTTTCACGCCGCACTCGTTAAGTGAATCCCTGCAGTTGTTACGTTAATACCTCACTGAGGACTAGGAGGCTATCCAAGCAGAGGGAAGGCCTGCGGGAGTGCAAGGCCAGGTACCTGGAGGCTCAGTGGGCTGAGATGGTCAGCCAGTTCCAGGCCATGACGCAGTCCCACTGGAACGAGCCCCCCACCGGCTCTTTGCCACCAGTGGAGCCTTCCCTCCAGCCTTCGCCAAAAGCCCCCCACCAGGAGGCTGAAGCAGACCCCAAATCGGAATTTCTGCCCCCCTTCAACCTGCACAAAAAGACCCTGAAGGGGGAGACTCTCTGCAGCCACCACACAAGCGTTCATTGCACGTATCCTTCCCAGGGGCCATAATTTGAGGACCCCTGATTTGGTGCAATATAAAAAATGCAAATAATTTTCCTGAGGACCACCAAAATTTTCTTGCAGACCACCAGGGGTCCATGGACCACCTGCTGGTGACTGCTGGTATAGATTCTCCTACTTGAACGGTGTCTCTGTGTGTGTGTGTGTTGTACTCGATGGCCTCCAAGGTCCCTCCCAGCTCTATTCTGATTAAACTCTCCATCCGTCCCGGGAGGACAATTCAGAAAATGCCTTTCCTTCCCCCGGTTTCTGCCTTAAAGAGAAAGAGTTAAAGAGAAAACCGCAGGGAGATGGAAGCCTTCCAAAGAACCAGCCCTGTTCCTATTAATCTTGATGGTTTTCATTTGCGAAGCCACAAATAGATGCTTTGATGACCAGGAAAATATTTCCGAGGAAAGTTTTATTTGCTTCAAAGGAAAGAAGCTGCAAATACACAGTTTGTCTGGTTTGTGATGACGGGACAACTGGGGTCACCCAGGACCCTTTAAAGGGCAACTGGAGCACGTCCACCAGCTGGTATGGAGCGAGCTGCGGGCTCTTTACCCAGAAGGAACCGTCAGATTTCCCCCTTGGCTACTCCAGCTGATCCCAGATTCCACCTATTTT
This sequence comes from Thamnophis sirtalis, assembly GCF_051295495.1. NCBI lineage: Eukaryota > Metazoa > Chordata > Lepidosauria > Squamata > Natricidae > Thamnophis > Thamnophis sirtalis. The sequence continues at coordinate 1,729,818 of NW_028261394.1, read as the reverse complement.
CTCTGCTTTGCTTGAGCAAACTCCCTCCTTAAGAGGCGGCCCTATTCCAACACAACTTTCTCCCCCAGGGAGAGCCCGTTGGACGGGTGGCAGAGCAGAGACAAAACCCTTTTCTGAATTTATTGCATTTTGTGCAGGCACGGCTGCGGATTCCAGGGCAACACACACACCCTGTAAATCAGCTTGGGCAAAAATCCCCTCTGAGTTGACTTCTACCAGGGGAAGAAGATCCACAAGCGTGCAACACACACAAAGAAGCAAGCAAAAGTGCCAACTGTCCCACTTGGTTCGTGCAGTAAATAAACACTTCTGTGACATTTCTTCTCTGCAAGAGACCAGGCCAACATGGTTACGGAAGGAGCGCAGCCAAATCTGATATTTCCGCGTGCAAATAGCATTGTTAAGCTTCCCTTTCCCTCCTGCCCTTCCCACTTCTTATTATTTACAGTCCAATTAGATGCATTCATTTTGTTTTTTGGGGGGAACGGACCCTTCGTCTTGCAGACATTCCCAGCCAGTGACTTTGGGAGGCTGGCATCTTACAGGATTGCCTTGACTGCAAGAACTCGGTGGAAAGGTACACCTTACCCCCTATTCTGAACTCTTTTTTTCCTTTCAGCTGGTCTCTTACATGCTTCTCTGGCGTCGTCCGAGCTCCCTGCGAGCCACGGGCCAGGTATCTCGCAGAACGTTAATCCATTGATCCATTCGGTGAGGGATGCCCGTTCGTAGCCTGCCTTTGCGAGCCAGATTGCAGCCCTGACACAGAGCTTCCAGTGCACCACTGTGGTAGCCATCTTGACTTTTCTGACCCCCTGCGGGTGCCGGTGCTTCAATGCAGTGGTTGCACAGAGGACTCCCTCCTGTTTTCTTGGCAAGAGTGTGAAAATAATTGGCCGTTGTTTTCTTGCAAGCTGTGTTTTCTTCAGCTTTCCACCAAACTCACTTCCAGGCCTGGAGTTGGCTGGTGGGGCTTCAGGAGTAGTGAAAACTGATCTTATTTACCTTATTTAAGCTCAGACTGAGAAGGAGGCCGTGGCTGTCACCTGCTCAGTCACAAATATACTAAAGGGGGGGGGAACAGAATGAAATAAATTGCCTTTTGATCCAGAGAGGTCCCTGCAAGATTTTGCCAAGTCGTTTCTCAAGCAAAGGGTGTTTCATTCCCCCATCCTACCCTCAAGATACAGAGAAGCTTTTCTCTCTCTTTCTCTCTCTCTCTCTTTCTTTTTTTCTTTCTTTCTTCCTTTCTTTCCTTTCTTTCCTTTGTTTCTTTCATTCTTTCTTTCTTTCTTTTTTCCTTGCTTCTTTCTTTCCTTCTTTCTTCTTTCTCTCTCTCTCTCTTCTTTCGTCCTCTTTCTCTCTTTTTCTTTCCTCTTTCCTTCCTTCCTCCTATCTATCTGTCTGTCTGTCTGTATCAGAGGTGGGTTCCTACCAGTTCGCACCAGTTCGGTAGAACCGGTTCGTCAAATCTACCGAACCGATTGGAAGAGGTTCCACCAGAAAGCAGGCCACACCTACAGAAGAGGTTCCAAAAATTGTTGAAACCAACCACTGACAGACAGACAGACAGACAGACAGACAGACACACACACACACACACATACACAGACACAGAGAGAGAAAGAGAAAGAAAGGAAGAAAGAAAGAAACAAAAAAAAGAAAAAAGAAAGAAAAAGTGAGAGAGAGATGAAAGAAAAAAAGGAAAAAGGAACAGAGAGACAAAAGGAAGGAAGGAGGGAGGGAGGGAGGGAGAGAGAGAGAGAGAGAGAGAGAGAGAGAGAGAGAAAACACATGGCCGGCAAGCCACCCCCACCAGGTCACATGGCCGGCAAGCCACTCCCACAAAGGAGGCCACACCCACAGAGTAGGTTTGAAAATTTTTTGAAACCCACCACTGGTCTGTATCTAAATTTATTTATTTTTTCCACATTTCTAAACCGTCCACCTTCTTCAAAAACGGGCTCTGTTTTCCTTCCTTGCCAGGATTTCCTGAGCAGGACAAATAAAAGCAGAATCAATATGAAAGCGAGCCACGGCCAAGGAGGTATATTGGGCTTGTATTGTAGAGGGCATTTTCTGTATAAGTGAGGGCTGTGTTTATTATTCAATGTTATATGCCCGGAATGGAAATAAAAACTTAAAAGTAAAAATAAATAAATAAAAAATTAAAAATAATAAATAAATAAATAAATAAATAAATAAATAAATAAATAAATAAATAAATAAATAAATAAATAAATAAATAAATAAATAAATAAATAAATAAAAAATATGAAAGCGAGCCACAAGGGGAGACACCTGGGAAAGACATTCTGGAAATAAGCCAGGGGACTTGAGGAAAGCGAAGTTATACGGTCAGTGCTTCCCCTAAGTCAAGGGTCTTGGGATTCTGGGGTCAACCTCTAGATGTTTCTGAAGTCTTCTCAGCCAGCCAGCCAGCCCTGCTCAGCACAGCTTAGAACAGTGTTTTTCAACGTTGGACTTCAACAGAGGGCATTCGCTGGCTGGGGAATTCTGGGAGTTGAAGTCCAGACATCTTCAAGTTGCCAACGTTGAGAAACACTGGCTTAGAAGACTCATCTTCTGAGTCTCTGTGCAGAGGAGTTTTTGAGAACATTGGCTGGCCAAGTTGACCTCGGAATCCAACCTGGGATTTAGCATTAAAATAAACTCAGTCAGCCTTTTTTTCTCTCTGAATCTAAAGAGAAGCACCGGGAGCCAAGGTGGCGCAGTGGTTAAATGCAGCACTGCAGGCTACTGCTAGATCAGCAGGTCAGCGGTTCAAATCTCACCGGCTCAGGGTTGACTCAGCCTTCCATCCTTCCGAGGTGGGTAAAATGAGGACCCAGATTGTTGGGGGCAATATGCTGACTCTCTGTAAACCGCTTAGAGAGGCCTGAAAGGCCTATGAAGCGGTATATAAGTCTACTGCTATTGCTATAAGAAGAACCAAGGTTGGGAATCAAAGGCGACTCCAGGGAGACGTGGGTCAAAGGTTGGACAAGCCAACCTTCAGGTCTTGCTAAGCTTGGTTGGGCTTCAAAACATGTTTTCATCATTCATTAACAGGCAATGATTAATTCTCTTTGGAACAGAAAGGCTGCCGGTGGATTATTCTTCTTCAATAGCTCATCCATCTTTGAACTCCAAATTTTAAAAAAAGAAAATTGGCTTTCTCCGTCCCTTCTAAAAATACCTATCCTGACAACCCAGCTAGGTCAGGGGTGGCTAACCGTTTTGTCCCCAGGTGCTTCAAGCGCATTCGTGCATGACAGCACATGTGCACATGAGCCCACACCCATAATGCAATGCGCACACAACACTCCCCGTGCCTCCCCTCATGCATGCACGCGTGACACTCTCCCCCCCTCCCCAGCATCCCATATTGGGCTTAACAGGCCTCCCTGCGGCCTCCTTGGACCAGAAACGGGGTGTGGGGACCCCCACCTGTGTGCATCTGTCTCCTGCAGCAGAGACCCAAAAATCAAGAGGCCGGTGGGAGGCACATGCGCATGGAACTGAGCTGGGCCGATGGCTCGTGTGCCCGCAGGGATTCTTAACTGTGGCTTGTTCATTAAGCTTGCTTACACCATCTAGACCAGTGTTTCTCAACCTTGGCCACTTGAAGATGTCTGGACTTCAACTCCCAGAATTCCCAAGTGGCCAAGGTTGAGAAACACTGATCTAGACAAATGCTCGTCCAATGTTTTCTTGGAAACCCCCAGCTATGGAGCAATAGCAATAGCAATAGCAGTAGACTTATATACCGCTTCATAGGGCTTTCAGCCCTCTCTAAGCAGTTTACAGAGAGTCAGCATATTGCCCCCAACAATCTGGGTCCTCATTTTACCCACCTTGGAAGGATGGAAGGCTGAGTCAACCCTGAGCCGGTGGGATTTGAACCGCTGAACTGCTGATCTAGCAGTAGCCTGCAGTGCTGCATTTAACCACTGCGCCACCTTGGAGGACCCACAACTGCAAGAGGCAAGCTATTCCATTGATTAATCTTCCTCCCTGTCATGAATTATGAATTGCAAGATGAATTCCCGTCTAAGGAAGGTTGCAGCTGAATGCATCGTGCTGGAATAACACACTCCCAACCCATGTTTCAGTTGGCTTTGCAAACACCAGAGCTAGCAACCCGCTCCTTTAAAAAAAAAAAGGAAAAATATTTGGATTTTTAAACAGCTTTGCACTTTTCCGAGGGGGCAGTGAGTTGATGGCCCGATTCCAAATCCTTGTGTTGAAAGAGAAGCACACATGTCAACAGTGAGGCAGTGAAAACACGTTGCTAAGATCTCAACGGAAAAATATCAAAACACGACCGCATTTTCCCAGGCTGATGGATGAAAGGGAGGTGAAGGGCAATTAACCCGCTACGTTAATTTATTTCTGAAGAAGCGCTATTGGAAAAGTTGTGGGAATCCAGGCTATATGGGCCCAGTTCAGTGGAATAGAAGGGCTACGCATTTTAATCCAGTTAAAGATGTGACTTTTTAACGGGGAAGGAAGTGTAGGTGGAAAGAACTGAAGGAGTTTCTGAAGGATGAGAAGTGAAACATTTTCAAGAAAAACAAGAATAGCCAGCTGCTTTTGGGAAAACACCTTTGGGACAACCATCGCTTGGATGGCTGAGAAACTCCACAGACACTTTAGGTGAAAATGCAGGGACCCAAATTTCAAGTTTGAAAGCCACAAATGATGTTATGGTCCTCGTCACTATTAATCCCCTGTGGTTCATTGTTGTTGGCTTTTTCAAACTTACTGACAAATCTGCAGCCTGAAAAACTCTCACAAATCACCTTTGCAGGGGAAAAGATGCTTTATCGATCAAGCGGCTGGTTTGTAACTTTTGAGCACTGGGCACCTTAGCAGGAGAAAGTGATTGACAGAAGAGCAACAATAGGAGACTTCAGAACCCCACCGCGCTGTGGGGTTAGTGAGCAGAGGAGGGATTTGGGGTTCTAAGAGCCAAAAAAATTGGTCCAACTAGCAATAAGTTTGGACGTTTGATAAAAGAAACAGATCTCTGAATTTGAGTTTGCAGGCTGGGGAGTTCTAGGAGTTGAAGTCAGAAGAACAGGAATTGGAAGGGACCCTGGAGGTCTTCTAGTCCAGCCCGCTGTTTGAGCAGAAAACCCAATGCCCCTTCAGATAATCCGTGGCCCAATTGCTTCCTAAAACCCTCCAGTGTTGGAGTACCCACCACTTCTGAAGGCAACTTTCTTTGCCAGGTTTGAAAATCGCCGCTCTAAAATAGCCATCCATCCAGCAATAAACATGGAGACTCGCCAGTTATCGGATTTCTTGGTGACGAACCAGCTTGCTCTAAAGAAGGATTCAGGGAAGAGACGTTAGAAAAACAAAAACAAAAAGACAAACATCCCTGGGCCTTCGCTTATTTTACTGCAGCTGGGAAATATAATTAGTGAAAAGGTGGGTTCTAATTTTTACTCTTTCGCCGTCTGAACGCAAAAGGTTTCTCGGCTAATTTAATGCATTAGATCACTTCTCTTCCAGCATCTGGACGGACATATGGTAAAAAGCCAGTCACACTTTTTAAAGGCCGGGCTGCCCATCTGCTACGCAGACAAAGGAAAACATTTCTGGGCTTGAAGCAGGGCGAAAGAAAAGGCCTTTGAATGCTGCCCAAGTGTGGCAATTAACCATTTTTATTTCTAATCGGGTTGAATAAACCTCCAAGTGCTTCAGCCCTTCCTCCCCTCGTCCACTTCTAACTGAAAAGGTTAGGTGTTGTTGCCTAAACACCTATTGTTGCCTAAACACCACAAGCGCAAAAGAAGCCCAGGCCTTCGGGGGGCAAAATAAAGCTAAAGTAATTGCTTGGCTAGGCTAAAATCTCATGATGTGTGTTTGGGTTTGGCCTAGCACACAATGACCACGGCCAAGTTGGGTTTTTCCAGCAAGCTTAGAGATGTTCCTCAACTTACGTCCATTTGGAGTTACAGCAGTCTGAGGGTTTCGTTTGTGTAAACAATGAGCTTGCCAGAGTCCAGAAAAGCTAGATTAAGGGCTGTGCATAAGGGCACCAGCGTGCCCACCGTCCCTGTCCTAATATTCCCTTGTAGTTGTAGATGCATTTACACTTGTATCTGTTATCTCATTCACGCTTGACAAAGTAAATAAACTATAGTCTGGTCCCCAACAGTCTGGATTGCATTGGATTGGATTTATTACATTTATATGCCGCCCTTTTCCCCCGAAGGGGACTCAGGGCGGCTCACAATTCAAGTCAGGGAAAGGGGTACAGACAGGGGATAAAAAAGACGAACATAACAATACACAATTTAAAAGCACACAACAACCATACCATTTGAGGAGGGGGGCAAAAAGCTCTTTAGCCCCAGGCCTGTTGGAAGAGCCAGGTTTTAAGGGCTTTGCGGAAGGCCTGGAGGGTGGTGAGGGTTCGAATCTCCACAGGGAGTTCGTTCCAGAGGGTCGGAGCAGCCACAGAGAAGGCCCTCCTCCGGGTAGTCGCCAGTCGACACTGGCCGGCGGATGGGATTCGGAGGAGGCCTAATCTGTGGGATCTAATAGGTCTAGTGGAGGTAATTGGCAGCAGGCGGTCTCTCAAGTACCCAGGTCCAATACCATGAAGGGCTTTATAAGTGAACGACTAGCGCCTTGAAGCGTATCCGGAGACCAATAGGCAGCCAGTGCAGCTCGCGGAGGATAGGTGTTACATGGGTGAACCGAGGTGCACCCACAATCGCTCGCGCGGCTGCATTCTGGACAAGCTGAAGTCTCCGAATGCTCTTCAAGGGCTGCCCCATGTAGAGCACGTTGCAGTAGTCTGAGGGACCCTTATCCCTCCTTACTTCACCATTGGAGGGTGTGTGGGTGTGTGTGTGTGTGTGTTTGTGTGTGTTGATTCTCGCCTTCTTCTGCCTGCTTCCAATATCTCTCAATGCTCATCTTGGGGGATTTTAGTTGCAGTCTTAATTGGCGCAGTTCTCAGTCTGGTTTATTGTGTGGTCATCTGAAACGTATAACCCGGAGTTGTTTTGAAGGAAATCCTGTTTGTTTTCTTCGTTTTTTAATGGCCTATTTTAAGGAGCCCAAAGCTGCTGTTGTGGTGAAGTTAGGCAAGAAAGTTTGCACTCTTTTTCCCTTTTTTTTGGGGGGGGGGTGTCTTAAGTAAATAGATTCCTTGGGTTGGGCAAGTATTGCAAGGACAAATGTCCAGGGAATTCTGGGAGCTGCTCGCTCTTTTTTTCTTTCTTTCTTTCTTTCTTTTTCTTTCTTTCTTTCCTTTCTCTTTCTTTCTTTCCTTTCTTTCTTTCCTTTCTTTCTTTTTTCTTTTTTCTTTTCTTTCTTTTTTCTTTTCTTTCTTTTTCTTTCTTTCTTTTTTCTTTCTTTCTTTCTTTCTTTCTTTCTTTTTCTTTCTTTCTTTCTTTCCTTTCTCTTTCTTTCTTTCCTTTCTTTCTTTCCCTTTCTTTCTTTCTCTTTCTTTTTTCTTTTCTTTCTTTTTCTTTCTTTCTTTTCTTTCTTTCTTTCTTTCTTTCTTTTGTTTCCTTTGTTTCTTTCTCTTTCTTTCTTTCTTTTTTCTTTTCTTTCTTTTTCTTTCTTTTTCTTTCTTTCTTTCTCTTTCTTTTTTCTTTTCTTTCTTTCTCTTTCTTTCTTTCTCTTTCTTTTTCTTTCTTTCTTCTTTCTTTCTTTCTTTCTTTCTCTTTCTTTCTTTCTCTTTCTTTTTTCTTTTCTTTCTTTCCTGGAAACCAGCTGTTGATTACATTAGTTATTTTTAGTAGCATCCCCCGAGCGCAGACACTCATCCCAGAATGAGGTTTAGATATAAATAGCACCTGTTCATTAATATTCACTTAAAACAATTTGGGAAGCAGAGTCATTTTTATGTAAACGGATTATTGCAATCTGACCTACAAGAAATGGAGAGTTATTTTTGTTTTCTTCTGTTGTGGAAGTAATCAGGCTTTTTTTGGGGGGGGGGGGGATAAATGTGTCCCCTGCTCCAATAAATCATTTTTCTGATTAATTTAAAAAAAAAGTCCCAGGCATCCTATACTGTGATTCAATGACAATCAGTTCTCTTCCTGGAAGGATGAAGTCTTCTTCTCCTTAAATTTAACTGCAAAAACTCCTTTTTGCAGTTGAATCCTTATATGTGACTTCAAGGATGGGCGGAAGAGGAAGAGAAGGAAAAGTGGGAGGAGGGAGAGGAGGAATGAAGGAGGAGGAGGAAGAGGAGGAAAAAAGGAAGAAAGAGGAAGTGGAGGAGAAAAAAGGAAGGAGGAGGAAGAGGAGGAAAAAAGGAAGAAGGAGGAAGTGGAGGAGGAAAAAAGGAAGAGGAGGGGGAGGGGAGGAAAAAAGAGGAGGAGGAAGAGGAAGAGGAGGAAAAAAGGCAGGAGGAAGGAGGAGGAGGAAAAAAAGGGAGGAGGAGGAAAAAAGGAAAGAGGAGGAAGAGGAGGAAGAAAAAAGGAAGGAGAAGGAAAAGGAGGAGGGAAAAGGAGGAGGAAAAAAGGAAGAGGAGGGGGAGGAAAAAAAGAAGAGAAGGAGGAAGAGGAGGAGGAACGAGGAGAGAGGAGGAGGAGGAAAAAAAGGAAGGAGGAAGAGGAGAAAAAGGAAGAGGGGGAGGAAGAGGAGGAGGAGGGGAAAAAAAGGGAGGAGGAGGAGAAGGAAAAAAAGGAAGGAGGAGGAAGAGGAGGAAGAAAAAAGGAAGGAGGAAAAGGAGAAGGAAAAGGAGGAGGAAAAAAGGGAGGAGGAGGAGGAGGAAGTGGAGGAGGAAGGGGGAGGAAGAGGAGGAGGAGGAGAAAAGAGGGAGGAGGAGGGGAAGGAGGAAAAGAAGGAAAAAACCTACGAGCGCCTGGACAGCTCCCCATCCAGCCCGCTGCAGCCCAGGCGGCGCAGGGGAGCCGGCGGAGGAGGAGGAGGAGCTGCCGGGGCTGACGTGCAAAAGGGCCGCGGAGGAGAGAAGGAGGCGCTGCAGCCTTGCACCTCTTGCAACGCAGAGCCCGGCGTGCATTTGCTGCGACCGCGGCAGCCTCGCGGGGAGGGATCCGGGGAGGCTCCGGGCCGAGCCTCCATCGCAGGGCCGGCAGCCTCTCCGGAGCGAGCGGAGCGAAGCCCCCCGCCAGGCGCAAAGGCGCTCTTGCCGGAGCGCATGGCCACCCCGGGAGCCGCGGCGGGCGGAGGTCCGCGGGCAGCCCTGGAAGAGCCGGGCCCGCCGCCCCAGCCGCCCCCCGGCGGAGCCCAACCCCCGGGGAACCCCCAGGCCCCGGGAGAGCCGCTGCCCGCCGCCCCCGCGCCGATCCCCGCGCCCCAGCCCTGCGCGGCGCCCGAGCCCAAGTTCCTGCCGCCCCAGGCGCAGCCCGCGCCCCCCGCCGCCCCGCCCGGCCCGGGCCTGGAGGACTATTCGTTCCTGCCCCTGGTGCGCGACATTATCAAATGGTAAATGAGCCTCCCGGGACAGGAGCAGTCTATCTCGGAGGGGGGGGGAGGTTGGGAAATCGCATCCCCGGGAAGAGGGCAACCCCCGATTTCAAACTTCGCATGATGAGGATCTCCAGCAAGATTGGCGCTCCCCCCCCCTCCCCTTTGCAGGATTTGAATCTGGTGCTCCTCCAACTTGGCATCTCTGGCCCAGCTGGTGGGAGCATCCTGGTGCACATCTGGGGGAGGGGCTGAGTTCCCGCCACATCTGCACAACTAGAAGCTAATGGGGAGGGAGGGAGGAGGGGGCTCTGAGCTTGCACAAACTTTCCCTCCCCATCCTTGATTGGTTTTATTATCATATTTATGATAATGTCTTTATACGTCATCTACCCATGCTGGCTGGGGAATCCTGGGAGTTGAAGTCCGCCCGTCTTCAAGCGGTGGAGGTGGAGCGAGCCAGCTGTGGACCAGTCTCAACCCAATGGGATGCAGAGCATCTGCGTATCCCCAAAACACCCCAAGCTGTAAATCAGAACTTAAGAAAGATGCTCACATAAGGCATACATAATAATAAGAGGGACATGTGCACGGAGCCACCCAAGGAGGGTGGGCTTTTGACATCATCCCTAAATGCTGGTGGGTGGGTGGGTGGGCGATTGCACCCCTGGATGAGGAGGGTCCTCCGGAGGAGGCCTCTCTGGGCTTGGAACAACTTTATAACCTTGAGGCTTAGAATCATATATAACACATGTGGGTAGATGCATATTTATTTATTTGTTATAGATAAGGGACACGGTGGCTGAGTGGCTAAGATGCTGAGCTTGTCGATCAGAAAGGATCGGCAGTTTGGCGGTTCGAATCCCCAGCGCCGCGTGACGGAGTGAGCTCCCGTGACTTTGTCCCAGCTTCTGCCAACCTAGAAGTTGGAAACCATATAAAAATGCAAGTAGAAAAATAGGAGCCACCTTTGGTGGGAAGGGAACAGCGTTTCCATGCGCCTTTGGCATTTAGTCATGCCGGCCACATGACCCCGGAGACGTCTTCGGACAGCGCTGGCTTTTCGGCTTTGAATGGAGATGAGCACCGCCCCCTAGAGTCGGGAACACCTAGCACATATGTGCAAGGGGAACCTGTACCTACCTACCTACCAGTGTGGGTTTCAAAATTTTTTGGAACCTCTTCTGTAGGTGTGGCCTGCTTTCCGGGTCCACTGGTGGAACCTCTTCTAACCGGTTCGGTAGATTTGACGAACCGGTTCTACCGAATAGGTGCGAACTGGTAGGAACCCACCTCTGCTACCTACCTACCTACCTTCCTTCCTTCCTTCCTTCCTTCCTTCCTTCCTTCCTTCCTTCCTTCATTCCTTCATTCATTCATTCATTCATTCATTTATTTATATTCATTTATTATTTATTTATGTATTTTGCCATGTTTATGTAGTGTATATGGGAAGTGGTGACCCCTTGAGAGCTGCATGCCACGAAATTTCATTTTGACGTCGGGATTAGTGTTCCTTCAAAGTGACAATAAAGTTATTCTGAAGTTTTTTTGTTTTTTTCCTAAATCTGGATCTTCACACCTGCCTTTGCAGAAGGAATCATTTTTTGGGCTGTTCCTTCCCAAGAGAGACACAGAATAAATGTTTTGGTTTTCTCCTCTCTGTTTTGCAAAAGCCTATTTAGTCTCTAACCTTTGGTGTCCAGCCAGCTGCTAATGGAAAATCCCAAATATAAGGCTTTCTTCCAACAACGAGGGAGTTCCTTTTAGCATAGAGACACCATTCTTTTGTTTTCAAAAACACGAGATTTATTTCTGCAGTTAGCAACTCTTCGCTCCCTCTCTCTCTCTGCCTTCCTCCTCTTTATTTATTTATATTTCATGCTTCCTAACCGCCCATCTCTCCATGATTTCTTGGGCCATCAACACAGGTGGGGAAGGGCCTGGGCGGAGGGTGGGGGGGAGTAGGAATAATGGGATGCCTTGATTCAGAGAACTGGGTTTTTGGGGGGCTGGGGTGAGGGGCAAAAAAAGTGGAACTTCTAAACCTTCCAATTTGGAAAATGATTAAAATAAGGTTTTTTCCGATGAAAGTCATATTCCAAGAGCACCAAGGATATCAAAGTTTTCCTTGTAGCAAAACGGGCAGCCAACCAATTGAATAAACGGATAATTAATTAATAAATAAAGTCCTGTTTGAAGCGACTTGCACGGAATAAAGGGGAAAGAAATCAAAGCAAGAGAGAATTAAAATCCAGATGCTAAATAGAGGACTGTTATTATTTTTAAATGTAAGTGTGTGGCCAAGGGCTTGCTTCTTTAAAAAAAAAAAATTAGAAAAGACATTTTAAAAATCATTAATTGAAAATTATTTTCCAAAGATCAGAGGGTTGCACGGTTCCCTGTCCCTGCCTTCCTTGTGTATAAATAAATGTTGGTGGTTTAACCGAAGGAATATATTTTAATTCTGCTTCCCATTTCTTTGTTGTAGCATGAATAAAGACAGCCAGGAGGTCCACCAGCTGCTGAACGAGCTGAGGACTAAATTTGTGGAGACCCACAAGCTGATCAAAAGCATGCCAGGCATCGCCCTGAGCCCCGAACAGCAGCAGCAGCAGCTGCAGAATCTCCGAGAACAAGTGAAAACCAAGAACAAACTCCTGCAGAAATATAAAACTCTGTGCATGTTGAAATCCCCAAGGAGTAAAGGAAACCACCTCCTCTCGATCGCTCTGCGAACAGGACAGTTCATCTGAAGCAACGTTTGCAAAGACATGGTGCCTTTAAGAGGCGTGGACTTCCAACTCCCAGAATTCTGACCGGGGCTAGGGGAATTCTGGGAGTTGAAGTCCACGCCTCTTAAAGGGACCACGTTTGAAATAGAAAGGGCAGCACAGGCTTAAAATGGAATATCATGGACATTCTGGTGGTGCTATTTGTGAGCCTAATAGGATTGTGATTGTGCAAAACTCACTTTTACCTGGTTTGGGGGTGGGGGTGGGGGGTGATGTCCATGGGCTGGTTTGGTGGTATAGCTATGCGAGAGTGTACCACTTCATCAGAAAGGGGGTTTCACCTTGCCTCTTCTCTGTTTTAAAAGCAAGAGAAATTATAATCCCAAAATCAGGAAAGAATTTTCAGGTTTAGCTTTCTACTTGCTAAAAAGTTGATTTATTGTGGTTTTATTTCCTGCTTTTCCTAGCTGCGCTTTTCACCCCTTCACCACCCTCTGCCCCCCCCCTCCTCTGTGGGATGAAGTGGTATGCTCCAGGTGGGACTGTGCCACCCTTGTCTTCCTCTATGGTTCAGAATTTTTAAAGGGGAAGGGGCCCGTTTACTGAATGGGAGGGACAGTCGGTCTTTGAATCCCGTTTTTCAGCCCCCCCCCCCCATGAAATAATTTTTCTTAACGCAGCAAGGTAGAAAATGGAAGTAATGTTTGAAATCTTCAACTTTTTTAAAAAAACGCCTTATGTCTGAATTTTATTAAACTTAACATGATGTCAATCATCCGTTTCCATGGAGAGTGTCATTGGTGGACAAAAGTTTATCCATGATGTGTGAATGTCCCTATGATTATTTTTAGGTTGCTAGTTGGGAGCAAACACGCCTTGCTTCCTTAATGGCTTTGCTAAACAAAATGTGGAGGGGGAGCAATAGCAATAGCAGTTAGACTTATATACCGCTTCATAGGGCTTTCAGCCCTCTCTAAGCGGTTTACAGAGTCAGCATATCGCCCCCCCAACAATCCGGGTCCTCATTTCACCCACCTCGGAAGGATGGAAGGCTGAGTCAACCTTGAGTCGGTGAGATTAGAACCACTGAACTGCAGATAGCAGTCAGCTGAAGTGGCCTGCAGTACTGCACTCTAACCACTGCGCCACCTCGGCTCTTTTAGATGATGGGGGGGGGATTATATTAATATTCTGGGGTTGCCTGTGCACGCAGACACACACACACACTGACGTGGCCTGTCGTGTCTTAACATTCTCAGTTTATTTTACTTACTTGTTCTTTGACTGGTTTGCCAGCTGTGGAGCGTTTTTTGCTTCCAAAATAGCCCTCTTTAAACACCACTCCATTGTCTCAACTTCCAATAGGATGAAAAGATAGAAATCCGATCTCTTGTCTGTTTAAGGGCTGAGCCCGGGATTATCTTAAGCTTCTGGCTCGCCATTCTTTCAATCCTGGTCCTTAACCATGTTTGGCTTCTTTTTTTTTTAAAAAAAAAATCAAGTTATTTTTTTTCCCTCCTTTGTTTTTCTTCTTTCTTCGTTAGGTGTAAGAATGTTGATTCCACACCCCGCTTTTTTTTTTTTTCCCCTGGTACCCTAGGACGGTTACCATTAATTAAGGCGACATTGAGTGACGTGATGGCTTCTGTAATTAAAGTTATTTCTAGTCTGTGAAAGTCATTAATAAAATAACTTGGCAATTTCAAAGAATTGGATGCAGTTCAGACACTGTTTTTTTTTTAATTTGGGGGCTTTAAAACAGGAACCTCAACTCTCAGGATTCCCCAACCAGCAATTCTAGGAACTGACGTCCATCCATCTTAAATTTCCCCCACATGCTAGTCAGTGAATCCCTTCTTTTCTTTCTTTCTTTTCTTTTCTTTTTTTCTTTCTTTCTTTCTTTCTTTCTTTCTTTCTTTCTTTCTTTCTTTCTTTCTTCTTTCTTTCTTTCTTTCTTCTTTCTTTCTTTCTTTCTTTCTTTCTTTCTATCCTTCCTTCCCTTCCTCCCTCCCCTTTCTTTCTTTCTTTCTGTTCCTGGAGCATAACCATTGTAAACAGGGCACAGAACAGACTGTTTTCAGGATACGTAAGACTTCAGGTGGGCTGAGCCTGAGTGTGGCACAGCTTAACCCAAAATGTTGGCTTTCCTTGAACAATGACAACAGGAAGGAAAAAAATAGTGTTCCCATGATCCACTTTTAAATCTGAGAGTCTTTCTTTCTTTCTTTCTTTCTTTCTTTCTTTTTTTCTTTTTTCTTTTTCTCTCTCTTTCTTTTTCTTTCTTTCTTTTCTTTCTCTTTTTTTCTTTTTCTTTCTTTTTCTTTCTTTCTTTCTTTTTTCTTTCTCTCTCTTTCTTTTTTCTTTCTCTCTCTCTTTCTTTTTTCTTTCTTTCTCTTTTTCTTTCTTTTTCTTTCTTTTTTTTCTCTCTCTCTCTTTTTTCTTCGTCTTTCTTTTTTTCTTTCTTTCTTTCTCTCTCTTTTTTTCTTTCTCTCTTTTTTTCTTTCTTTCTTTCTTTCTTTCTTTCTTTCTTTCTTTCTTTCTTTCTTTCTTTCTTTCTTTCTTTCTTTCTTTCTTTCTTTCTTTCTTTCTTCTTTCTGCTTGCCCAGCTTCAGGTGTGTGAATCCAGAGTCTTGGCCTCCTCCCAGCATCTCGTAAGATGGAAGTTTATTGCTATTTTCTCCTCCGAACCAGGAGTGCGATAAAGGCAATTATGAGAAGGGTTGGGCAGAGCACATTGAAGGGGTCAGCAAGGTCTGGATTCCTGCCAATCACCCTTGTTATATTTAATGCTACTTGGCCGAGAGGGCAGCCATGTTGACTTCGCAATGACTGGGAAATTTCCACTGGGTACATGAGGCGGGCATCATGCCCTTGGTATTTACGGCCATGTAGAAGACTGATGCCAGAGGAGACGCATGGAAAGCAAGAAGGGAATAATTATCTCACCTTCTTTTATTTAACTTCATTTTCCGTGCTTCCAATGACTTTATCTCCCTTCTCCGAGCTTCATCAGATGTTTTAAGATCCCACCAACCTCTGCCTTTTTTATTACTAATAGTTGCAATAACTGCAAATCGTCTCCAAGGCCTTTATTACAAATGCAGATGTTTGTTTATCCCATTGGCATTCACAGCTTGGAAACCTGAGAACAGACCCCAGGAGGGCAGGTATAATCTCTGTGCATATAATCTCTTTTCTCAAAAGCAGGGTCTGAAAGCTGTTTGCATGGGAAAAGAGGACTCTGCCCTTCGAACCCAGCAGGGGTATCGAGAACAGAATCAGCCAAATTACGGAAGCCTTTTAAGAAGGAAGATATTATAAAGACTGGTGGGACTGTGATCTGCTTGGAAAGTTGAATTGAATTGAATTTATTATTATATTTCTATGCCGCCCTTTTCCCCGAAGGGGACTCAGGGCGGCTCACAACCCAAGTCGGGGGGGGGGTACAAATAAGGGGGGAAAAAACACGAACAAAACAATACCACAATTTAAAAACACACAACAACCATACCATTTGAAGGGGGACAAAAGCTCATTAGCTTCAGGCCTGTCGGAATAGCCAGGTTTTAAGGGCTTTGCGGAAGGCCTGGAGGGTGGTGAGGGTTCGAATCTCCACGGGGAGTTCGTTCCAAAGGGCCGGGGCAGCCACAGAGAAGGCCCTCCTCCGGGTGGTCGCCAATCAGCATTGGCCGGCGGATGGAATTCGGAGGAGGCCTAATCTGTGGGATCTAATCGGTCTATGGGAGGTAATTGGCAGGAGGCGGTCTCTCAAGTACCCAGGTCCAATACCATGAAGGGCTTTATAAGTGACGACTAGCGCCTTGAAGCGTATCCGAAGACCAATAGGCAGCCAGTGCAGCTCGCGGAGGATAGGTAGGTGTTACGTGGGTGAACCGAGGTGCACCCACGATCGCTCGCGCGGCTGCATTCTGGACAAGCTGAAGTCTCCGAATGCTCTTCAAGGGCTGCCCCATGTAGAGCAAATGGCCCAAGTGGGCCATTGCTGAGAAGATTACTCTTGTGTAAGAGAAACACAGAGTGTTTTATTAGGTGGCACACCCCACCCACAAGATTAGCTAAAATTAACCAAAAAATTATCACCACAATGTTGGAAATGCAACGTTGCCCTAGGAACCTTTTACCATAAATGGTGGAAGTGCCCGAAAGCTGAGTCCAGAAGAGAAAATAGCTGGAAGAGCTGCAAAATCAAAGGATTGAGGCCAGAATTATTTCTATTGGGCATCACAAAAGAAAGAATATGGCAAAGGTGGATTATATTTAATGTTGCGTATTTTAACGGCAGCAAGATTGGTCTTCGCACAAAACTGGAAAAACGAAAGATCCCAAATGGAACAAAAAAATAATAAAGATGATACTGATCTGCGCAGAAGTGGACAGGCTGAGTCCAGAGTTCAAAAGATCAGGGTGAGACAGAATACCACAAAATCTGGACAAATGATTAACGATGGTTAGAAACAAGGGGGGGGGGGGAGGCCGGGACAGAAAAACACAAGACAAGTAAAGAATTGGAAATACGGCATTAAGATTGTGTGATAGGTAGGAATCGGATTGTGTTGTATGGTTAGTAATCAGGTTAAAGAAGGGATTAATGGACAGGTAATTTGATTGACTATACATGCCCGTGTAAGGGATATAAACTCTTATATAGCCGAGGTGGCGCAGTGGTTAGGGTGCAGTACTGCAGGCCACTTCAGCTGACTGTTATCTGCAGTTCAGCGGTTTCTAATCTCACCGGCTCAAGGTTGACTCAGCCTTCCATCCTTCCGAGGTGGGTGAAATGAGGACCCAGACTGTGGGGGCAATATGCTGACTCTGTAAACCGCTTAGAGAGGGCTGAAAGCCCTATGAAGCGGTATATAAGTCTAACTGCTATTGCTATTGCTATTATTGCTGTAAGATCAAAACACCCTATGGAAATGATTATGCCAGAAATGTCGCACTTCGTCCAATGTTTTTAATGTTTATCTAATAAAAAGCATTAGAAAAAAAAACACAGAGGAACCTTTTCATGTGATTCATGCTGGTGGGAACTTCTGGGAGTTGAAGTCCACACAAATTCCAGTTGCCAAGTTTGGAATTCATGGTCTCATATATGTCTTTCAAGAGGTCTTCCTTTTATCTCAACAACTACATCTTGGTCAGTTTGGCCAGGCTGAATAAAAAAGGTTGGTCCATGATCCCCCAGGCTAAGGGTGGATTTGAATGTGGGTCTCCACGACCCTACTTCAACGCTATTGATCAGATCTTCGTCATATCTCCAGCTTCAACTGGGCATTTTCAAGACACCAGTCACAGTTGAGCCGAGGTGGCGCAGTGGTTAAATGCAGTACTGCAGGCCACTTCAGCTGACTGTTATCTGCAGTTCGAGCGGTTCGAATCTCACCGGTTCAAGGTTGACTCAGCCTTCCATCCTTCCGAGGTGGGTAAAATGAGGACCCAGACTGTGGGGGCGATATGCTGACTCTGTAAACCGCTTAGAGGGGGCTGAAAGCCCTATGAAGCGGTATATAAGTCTAACTGCTATTGCTATTGCTAACCTCAGGAAAATTGCTGTGTCGTTGAACCCCAAAACTCAACCCTGTCCATCAGATATATAGCCCCCCCCTCCACATGTCCCTCACCCCACCAAAGAAGCCAACACCAAAGTTGTTGTTTTTCTTTTCAAAAGTTTTATTTCATAGAAAACCCCCCCAATATAACAAAAAACCAGTGTCAAACATTGTCAGAGCAAAAAAAACATCAATATTGACAATTAACCTGATCATTCTACATGTGTGTGTGTAAAGTGCCTGTTGGCTTTAATGCAATGCGGTTGTCGGTCGGTTTGTTTGTCAACAACGTCCCAGGGGAAAAAGGGGGGAGGGGTGTAAACAGGATCACTTTTCCAACAGCTTCCCTGCCGTCTCCCACAAAAAGTGCGGGGTGAAGGGGAAGGGGAGAAGCCGTGGATAATTTTCAGCAGCAGCAGCAAATGAAACGTTTCAACACGCTCAGAGGCAGCACACAGAAAGCATCACAGACACAGCCATGAGAAAGTTGGGGAGTTCAGCTGCCCACTCCACCAAATCCCCCCTCCCCTTCACCCCCCCCCCCCCCAGTCTTTGTGACCACAGACGCAGACTTGAGTGGCCTCCTTTCCCACCACGGAGTCTGCAATGTCCTTCTCCAGTCTCAGGTCCGGCCTCACCTCCAACTCTTGCTAAGAGGAAAATAATCTCGGGGAGCCGATGGCAGAAAGCTCCCCGCGGAGAGCTGAGGAGGCACCCTGTGTCCCATATGCCCAGCCCGAGGCTTGCGTGCCCCCCCAGATGGGCTGGCAGAGTTTGGATACCAAAGAACCTTCTTGGTTGAAAGGCCAGAGAGGGAAGCCTTAGCTGATCACGCAGCCGTTCTTTGTCCTTGGCTTGACTGCCTCGGATGGCTTTCTCCCGGATGTACATGAGGTCGCTGTGGACGCTGGGCCGGCGAGCAAAGGGGGCCACGATGCCGTAGGCTTCCCCAGTCCCGTCTCCAGAGGAGTCCTTCAGGAGCTTTTTCCCCTTGAGGGTTTTCTTGTGCAGAAGGTCACAATACTGCACGGAGACTTTGCGGTGCAAATCTGGGCTCATTTCGTTGGGCAGCTTAGCCATGGTGAAGAGCGCCTGGAACATCTCATCCAGGCTGCTGTTCTTCTTGGCGGAGATCTCGAAATAGGGACACTTTTTGGAGTCCTGGCCAACAGCTGCTCGATCTCTCGGATTCAACCTCCCGGTAGAAGTCCCGGTCGCCTTTGTTCCCGCAGATGACCAGAGGAACCTCAATGTTCTCCTTGGTCTTGTTTTTCAGGCAAGATTTGGTTTCCAGAATCTGCTGCTTCAGACGCTGGACTTCCTCGAAGGAGTCCCGGTTGTCCAGGCTGAAGACTAGAATAAAAACGTCTCCTGCAGGAGAAGGAACAGAAAGGGAGAAGGTTAGGAGTCAGGTTTCAAAACTTCACTATTGGAGGCATGCAAAAGAAGAGCAATCAAGGAGTGGAATGCAATGCGTAGTTCTGAACTAAATGCCACCTTTCTTGCCAATGCTGGTTTGATTTGCTCTCCTCGCCCTTTTCATGCGTTTTTGAAGCATTAGCCAAGAAAGCTCGCTTCAGATCAGAAATGCGGCATTCCCTCTAGATCGCGGCAGTAAAGAAATACGTTTTGGGGGCTTCATCCCAGGGTTCAATTTAGGAGAGCCCGGATGGGCATCCATAAAGAGGCTTGTCCTTTGCTTATCAGCTCTGGCTTTCTGCCTATTGTTCTCCTTTCCTTTACTCAGCTAAAGAATAATCAGATTGCAGCAGCCAAAGGCGCTTCGATGAAAACCAAGACTGAAAGCCCAAGGTGGTGCAGTGGTTAAAAGCAGCACTGCAGGCTACTGCTAGATCAGCAGGTCAGCGTTCAAATCTCACCGGCTCAGGGTTGACTCAGCCTTCCATCCTTCCGAGGTGGGTAAAATGAGGACCCAGATTGTTGGGGGCAATATGCTGACTCTCTGTAAACGCTTAGAGAGGCCTGAAAGGCCTATGAAGCGGTATATAAGTCTACTGCTATTGCTATTGCTATTGCTATTGAAAGCTCAGATTTATGAAGTCTTGACTTGACCCTAAAGCAGTGTTTCTCAACCTTGGCAACTTGAAGACGTCCGGACTTCAACTCCCAGAATTCCCCAGCCAGCGAATGCAGCCGCTTCAAAAGAGAAACGGAGCACAGAACAGAACCGGGAAAATATCCCGAGTGAATTAATCAACGTTGCGGGTGGGGGTGGGGGGCTATCTTTTATTTTTTTACCCATAGTGTATAGATTTCCCTTCTTCTGTTTCCCCTCTTCCGTTCCTGATTGCAACAAGGCAGCTTTGGGAGCTAGGCAGAAGTTGCGAGCCCGCAATGGAGCAGAGAGGAGCCCGTGGGCGCCCGCTTGCAAAAGGCGACGGTGAGGAGTCGCCAGAGAGGCGAAGGAAGCGGGAGAGTGGGGGGACGCTCCTTAATTGGCGCCTATCTTCGGGACAGAAGGGGAGGCGGGGGGTGGGCTCGGGAGAGGCACTCAAGAAAAACAATCCCTCCTACAAATTTTGTAGGAGCCGCGCATAGCCGAACGCCACAATTCTGAGAGTTGAAGTCCGCGCATCTTAAACTTGCCAAGGTTGAGAAACGCTGATTTCCTTTCTTTCTCTCTCTCTCTCTCTTTCCATCTCTAACTCTTCCCTCTGTGTCTTTCTTTCTCTCCCTATTTCCATCCCTTTCTCCCTTTCCATCTTTTTATCTCTTTCTCTCTTTCCCCCCTCTCTCTGTCTCTCTCTGTCTGTCTCTTTTTCCGTCTTTCACCCTCTTTCTCAGTCTTTCTCTCTCTTTCCATCTCTCTTTCTTTCCCTCTGTGTCTTTCTTTCTCTCCCTATTTCAATCTCTTTCTCTCTTTCCATCTTTTTCTCTCTTTCTCTCTTTCCCCTCTCTCTGCCTCTCTGTCTGTCTCTCTTTCCGTCTTTCACTCTCTCTGTCTCTCTGTCTCTCTCTGTCTCTCAGTCCCGTTCAGACTGGTTCGCGGAGCAGAACCCAAAGGACAGCCCCTTCTCCGGACTGCCTCCAGTCCTCCCCGCGCAGACACACACACACACGTCTCACCGGTGAGGATGGAGAGGCGCCGCATGGCCGGGAAGGGATGATTTCCCGACGTGTCCAGGATGTCCAGCTGGTAGACCTCCCCGCGGATGCTGTAGAGCTTGCGGTGGAAGTCCTCGATGGTGGGCGTGTACTGGTCCTCGAAGTGGCCGCTGAGGAAGCGGGAGACGATGGCCGTCTTGCCCACCTTGGACGAGCCCAGCACCACCATCCGATAGCAATTCTTGGGCGGGATGTTCAACTCCACCTCGCAGGGACCCATTTTCTTGATCATCTCCGCCAGGCGCATCGGGAGGATTGGAGCAGCAGCGGCGGCGGCGAAGGAGCCCTCTAAGAACCGGGTGGGAAGCTGCAGGAGGAGGAGATGCGCTCAAGCTAGAAGGGTCAGCTCGACTCTGTCCTGCCGAGGAGCCTCGCCCGCCTTTATAACGGCCACAGAGCCGCCGCCCCCTTGGAGGCGGCGCAAGCCAGTCGGTGGGGGCCGGCTTGCGCCGCTTGCTTGCCTGCCTGCCCAGCTCGGGGCTCAGAGCTAGCTGGCCAGACGCGGACGCGGAGCTCTGCTGCTGCGCCCGAAGGCTATGGGCTCTCCGAGTGCGGGCAGGGACGCAGGCGGCTGCGGGGGCCATCCGTTGGGGCTCTTTCTGGGGAGCTGGGATGGGAAGACGAGCTGGGTCGGTTGGGGAGAGTTATGAGCACCCTCTTTCTCACCCCAACCCACTCCCCTCTCCTCCTCTCCCCCAGAAAGAGCTGCGGGCGCCTCCAAAAGTTGGCCATATTTTGGCGACTTCATTTGCGACGCGGCCCAGGGCGCGCGATCTTTTGGCACCGCGGAGAGGCGGCGAAAGGAGCCGGACGGGCGCTCAGTTAAGGCACCCTTCTCTGCCTTACGCGTCCACCCTCCGTGGCCCACAAGTTGGGGTTTCTTTCCTGGATTTGGGGGGGAGAGGGGTAAGGCTGGGCTTGCCACACCCAGAAGAAAAGGACAGGGTCTCCAGGGCATGCCTAGAGTGTATTGCTCCAACGCTCTGAGGGTTTTCTGATTTTAAATCCCTTGGAATGGATTGGAGGGGGGTGGAGTTTTGGGGGGGTTCAAATTGCTCCCCCATCTTGGATGATCTCGGGGAAGCTATGGTCTCAGGAAAAGTAAGAGCCAAACTGTAAAATGGGTACAGAGGATGACTAATAGATTATTATAGAATGTTTGCACCACTGCACAAATAAAACGTCAGTTTGGTTTACTGGTTAAGGCGCAGGCTGGAAACTAGGCGATTGGGAGTTCTAGTTCTGCCTTAGGCAGAAAAGGCAGCTGGGGGACTTTGGGCCAGTCCCTCTTGCTCAGCCGAACCCGCCTCACAGGGTTGTTGTGGGGAAAATAGGAGGAGGAAGGATCAGTAAGTATGTTCGCCACTTTGAGTTTGCTTATAAAAAATAATAAATTGTTGGGGAGGGGGTGTGAAATCTTTTAAACAAATAGGTGCTCGAATTCCGACGTTTGTCATTTACAGTTAAAGGCCCTGTTTGCAAATGTGTTCACCGAATTCTTAGCAAATCTATCCTGCAAAGCTGCCAGCTGTTGCTCAATTATCTTCGTTTTGCAAGATAAAAAAAACACCCACATGGTGTTCCCTGCAAATGCACCCCCTGCTCCATCCATTTCCAAAATACACACACTGACACAGCCTTGCAGGAGTTCCCTTCCACGTCTCCCCATTGTTTGTGAGCAAAAAACAGGAACCCCCCAAACAGCTCAAGCTCTCCTATCTTGGCACCTCCCTCTCCTCCTTGCCATAGCAATGGACGGGAGTCTCTTGCCCTGTTTATTGCCTTTGGGGGAAGGAAAATAGTGAAGGATGGCTCTGAATGGGCAGCGGCGAAGAACAAAGTTAATCTTTAAGCCGCGATGGAGAGGATCTATTGCATGCCGCTCTGTGAAATGGGATTGCATCAGGAGAGAGCGGGCCAGGAGTGAGATAGACAGAAACAGGGGGTTTCTCTAAGGCAAAGACATCCAACCTCGGCGACTTTAAAACCTGCGGACTTGCCACTCCCAGAATTCCCCACCTGGGAATTGAAGTCCAGCCGCCTTGAAGTTGTTATTTCAATTTCAATTTTAATGGATTTGTATGCCGCCCAATCCCGAAGGACTCCGGGCGGCTTGCATAAAAACAGTTTAAAAATATTAGAAAAGTTTAAAATACAAGACAGAAAGGAATTAAAAGAAAGACACAACATGCACACGATTTTAATGGGGCTGAAGCTCAATCAAGATCAGAGGCCCCAGGCCTGCCGGAAGAGACTCCCCTGCTTTAAGGGGTCTTTAAGATGGAAATTCACCCTCCCACCAGTCATGAGTGTGAGTGTGAGTAAACACAGTTCTTGTGAAGCCTGCCAAGGAAGCAGAGTGACGTTTGCTCGTTCGCCGGAAGAGATCCGACTTCTTCGGTTTCTCCAGAAGCTTGAGATCAGTGGTGGCGATGAGAAAGAGGCCCAAATGCAGGCCACTGATCCCACATCAGCTTCAGGAAGCAAGAGATTCCAGCCAAATGAACTGGAAGAATGTATGAACCTCCCTATGTTTACTCCAAGCCCCGGTGTGTGTGTGGGGGAAATAAATGACAGGATAGCAGTCTTCCAATATTCGAGGGGCTGCCATGGAGAGAAGAGGGGGTCAAGCTATTTTCCAAAGCACCAGAGAGAAGGACAACAAGTAGACAAGAAGCAATGGGTGGAAACTAATCAAGGAGAGAAGCAACTTAGAACTGAGGAGAAATTTCCTAACAGTGAGGACAATTAACCAGTGGAACAACTTGCCTCCAGAAGTTGTGAATGCTCCAACACTGGAAGTTTTTAAGAGGAGATTGGACAGCCATTTATCTGAAATGTGATAGGGTCTCCTGGTTAAGCAGGGGGTCGGACTAGGTGACCTCCAGAGACCCTTCCAATTCTTTTATGCTTTTTTAAAAAAATTTTATTTTATCAATTTCATATATACATTCACAATTATATGATCTCATAACTGTTATTAATAATATGTATTTATAACAATTTTCCCCTACTGTTAACAATATACTTGAAGATTGCTTTTTTAACATCCCATAGATCCATCTTATCTTACAACGGTCCCTACTTCTTCTTCCCTCCCTCCCTCTTTCCTTCCCTCGTTTCTTCTCTCCTACTCTCCTTCCTTCCCTCCTTCCTTCCCTCCCTCCTTCCCCTTCCCTCCTTCTCTCCTTCCCTCCTTCCTTCCCCCCTTTCTTCTCTCCTTCTCTCCTTCCTTTCTCCCTTCCTTTTCTCCTTCCTTCCCCCTTCCTTCTCTCTTACATTCCCTCCCTTCCTTCCCTCCTTTCTTCCTCCTTCTCTCCTTCCTTTCCCCCTTCCTTTCCTCCTTCCTCCCCCCCCCCTTTTATGCTGCACATTTGACTGTCTGTGTAACTTGATCCAAACCTTAGAAATCATTGTTTTATACTTGTGAAGTAAAGGATTTGAGAAGCAGCCTTCTAATATTTAAGGGGCTGCGCCAAGGAAGAGGGGGGTCCACCTATTTTTCAAGCACCAGAAGTCAGGACAAGAAGTGACGGATGGAAACTAATCAAAGAAAGAAGCAACCTGGAATTAAGGAGAAACTTCCTAACAGGGAGGTCAATTAGCCAGTGGAACAGCTTGCCACCAGAAATCGTGAGCGCTCCAAACCCTGGAGGCCTTCAAGAAGAGATAGGACAGACATTTGTCCAGAATGGTATAGACTCTCCTGCCTGAGCAAGGGGCTGGACTAGAAGACCTCCAAGGTCCCTTCCAGCTCTGTCCAATCAGATGGCATCACTGCAGAGAGCGAAGAGGCACCAAGTGCTATCACCACTTCCCTCTCCTGCCACTATGGAGCGCCAGAGGGCCCTGCAGCTGCAACCAGGACTTCTCCAGAAGCTCAGCATAAGCTTCTTTGCAAGTTTTGGGGAGCAGGGAAATTTTCTGCACCCCTTTCATGAAGAGGTGATGTTAAGCATCCTTCGTTGGCCTGAAAGTTTTTTGTTTGCATGCATCTGGGAAGGGGAGGAAGGACTGAAAACAGAAACACAGGTAGAGGAAGAGCGATATTTACGTGCACCCCGTCAAGCAAATAAGACACACGGCCAGTGTGGGAAACGGGCAGCTGGGAGGGCAGAAATGGAGGAACACAGGCAGGAGCAGAAATAACCGGAGCCCTTAGACCTGGGGTGAGAATTGATGGAAAATTAATTCTCTCCAGCCACCAGTTTAGGCCCCGGAGCTTGTTTTGCTCAGGCAATTCAAACAGGGAAAGTGGTTTATGAGCTAATTATAAAAGCCACCCACAGGATTCCCCCCTGCCCAATCCATAAACACCCTGCGAAGAACAATAGTTAGCAGCAGTTAGTAACCACCACAGAGAACTGTTACTCCTTTGGGCACAAATTAAACCATTGATTACGATTCTTAATGGCTTGGATTGTGGATACATCACTCTGTGTGTGTGTGTGTGAGAGAGAGAGAGAGAGGGAGGGAGGGAAGGAGGGAGAGGGAGAGGGAGGGAGGGAGGGAGGGAGGGAGAGAGAGAGAGAGAGAGAGAGAGAGAGAGAGAGAGAGAGATAACCAGCTCCTCTGAGCATAGCTGGCATCGGCCAACATTTGCTCTCGTCCATGAGTTTGTGCCATCGATAGTCAGAGAAGATCTGGGTGGGAAGGGTTTTTGTGGTGCTGTATAAACAGAAGGGAAGCAGGACTACAGAAGGTTCTGGAAGGAACCAGAACAAGCCTTCAAAGAACCTCGTGTCCCTAAATACCCATAAAATCCAACCTAGGGACTTGTTGAAGGAGTCATGTTTGGCTCACTTGAGATCAGAGGTCCTCAAAAAAGGAACTTTTTTGGAGAGCCTTCTCTGTAGCTGCCCCAGCCCTATGGAACGATCTAGAGCCGAGGTGGCGCAGTGGTTAAATGCAGCACTGCAGGCTACTTCAGCTGACTGCAGTTCTGCAGTTCAACGGTTCTAATCTCACTGGCTCAAGGTTGACTCAGCCTTCCATCCTTCCGAGGTGGGTAAAATGAGGACCCAGACTGTGGGGGTGATATGCTGACTCTGTAAACTGCTTAGAGAGGGCTGAAAGCCCTATGAAGCGGTATATAAGTCTAACTGCTATTGCTATTGCTATTGCTACCCCCTGAGATCCAGACCCTCCCCACTCTCTCGGCCTTCCGAAAGTCTGTTAAGACCTGGCTGTTCCGGCAGGCCTGGGGCTGCTGATCTCTGATTGAGCGTCAGCCCCATTAACATCGAGTGTATGTTGTGTCCTTTTTCAATCCGCTGTTTTGTATTTTAACTTTTTTTAGTATTTGTTTTTCAACTGTTTTTATGTAAGCCGCCCGGAGTCCTTCGGGATTGGGCGGCGTACAAATCTATTAAAACTTAAACTTAACTCAAGCAGTGGAGAAGGAGCTGATTATGGAGTCCAGGGGTCTTCCTTGGTCCATCCTTGAAGGCTCCCTTCTCTGACCTCTGACCTGAACTGATGAGTTAACGTTGCCCCTCAGATTACATGACACGGATCCCAAACCATCCAAAGATGCGGTTTCTAATTCATTTTCCATAATTTCAACCGATTTTTTTTTTTTAATGTCCCTTAGTTGACCGGATGGAGTGTTAGAAAGTTATCTAAAGTCTTCCTTCGAAAGCTTGGCAGCTCCTGTGGGGGGTCACTGTCCAGGGTCCTGAAGTCCACCCATTGCTGACCCTCTAGATCAGTGGTTCCCAAACTTGGCAACTTTAAGACTTGTGGATTTCAAGCCGAGCTCATTTTACCAAGCGCGATCATTCAAACGTCCTTTTCGTTTAAGTTTCAGCCGTGGAAGAAATTCGTTTGATTGATTTATTTTTTTGTCACATGCAAAATATAGCAAGTGCAATCACTATCTTTACGAGCCACAGTTGCGCAGTGGTTAAAATGCAGTGTTGCAGGCTAATTCTGCCCACTGCCAAGAGTTTGATCCCGATCGCCTGAAGTTTGACTCAGCTTTCCATCCTTCTTCCCAAGGTCAGTAAAGTAAGGACCCAGATTATTGGGGGTCAAGAGGTTGACTTTGTAAACCGCTTAGAGGGGGGATGTGAAGCACCATGAAGCGGTATATAAGTCTAAGCGCTATTGCTAGCGCCTGAAACGTCGAGCTCATTTTACCAAGCACGATCAGTCAAACGTCCTTTTCGTTTTAAATTTCATCGGTGGAAGAATTCGTTTGATTTAATGTTTTTGGGGGAAATGCGTGCTTCTAAAATATATTTTTAACATCTTCACTTTGGTGCATTTCTCTTTGACAGCTGTACTGTCTATGACAGTGGTTCCCAAACTTGGCAACTTTAAGACTTGTGGATTTCAACTCCCAGAATTCTCCAGCCAGCTCTGCTGGCTGGAGAATTCTGGGAGTTGAAGTCCACAAGTCTTAAAGTTGCCAAGTTTGGGAACCACTGCTCTAGATAAGCAGTGTTTCTCAACCTTGTCAACTTGAAGATGTCTGGACTTCAACTCCCAGAATCCCCCAGCCAGCATTCGCTGGCTAGGGAATTCTGGGAGTTGAAGTCCAGACATCTTCAAGTTGACAAGGTTGAGAAACACTGAGATAAAGGGTGTCCAAACTTGGGCCCTTTAAGAGCTGTGAACTTCAACTTCAACTCGTAGGGGAATTCTGGGAGTTGAAGTCCCCAGGTCTTAAAGTTGCCCAAGTTGTGGAGATCCCTGATCTAGATGAGCCTTTGAACTTCTAAAACCGATTCTCCAGGGCTGCCCACCCCCCCTCTGAAAGACGGCGTGTTTTCAAATATCGCCTTTTTCTAACCACCTGGGAAAGTCATCCTTTCTTCTCAACAGGAAGGAAAGCAATGTTTTTTTCTCACAGAGGCAGAAGACAATAACTTGCAAGGACAAATTAGCACTTTCCTTGGCTCTGAGGGGGGTTTCAGGAGATTATCCTTCACGGGGTCTCTTCCCATCCAGTCCAACCTCAGCACTTCTTGCTTGGATTTCTTGTTTCTCCCCACCTTCAAGGGGAGCCTCTGATTCATGCGGTCCACAATATTTCCATTTAGCCTGGGCAGAATTATGAGAACCCGAGATTGGCATCAAGAATACAAAGCCATTTCCAGTCAACGGAACCCCGGGAGGTCTGCTGTTTGCACAAATCAACAAATATGTCCCGCACTCTTCTCTGATGCTCCTGGTGGTGCTTTGCCTTTTTTCGAAACCACGGAGGACTTGCAACGCCAAGAAAACAAGCGTTTTCTGGCAGCTCAGAAAATATCCTTCTCAGAAATTATCTGGTCTCTTTCCCTCTCTGACTAAAAGATGTTTTGTCAGTTCTTCCTTTTAAGAGGAGCCCCGAGCACAAGAAACCAACAGGTAATATTTCCCTGGGAATTTCATTTCCAACCCAGGTTGGATTATAAAGGTATAAATCAGATATATAATCTGGTCACCTGCCTAATCAAAGAAGAGAACTTCCAAGAATTGGATAAGATAGAACTGTTTTATTCGCCGTACATTGGGGTTTTTCTTTTGTTCAGAAAGTGTGTTTCTCAGAAAAATAAAAATAATTATTGGGGGTGGGGGGAGAGAAACTGGAAAATGTGTTTCTCTGCTATTCGCACGCTGTGTTCACACAACACGTTAACCAGGTTAGTGAATCCTTCTTTCATTTGGTTTTTTTCTAGCCTAGCATGTTGTGGCCATCCAGGCAACTGGTTAGGCTGTGACTCAGGGCATTGTGGAAACCGAGAGAGGGATTAAATCCATCTTTAGAGGGTTGCAGGAACAAAGCCCACAGTTTAGAATTATATTTTTCCCCGCTGAATTAAATAGGTGGCAGCGATTAAGGAAAATAATGGTTTTCTGCAGCACAAAGTTACAATTTGCCATCCTGAACAGCAGTTTTGAGGGAAGCTGGACAAAATCAGTGATGCTGTTCCTGATGGTTTTTGGAGTCCATATCTTGACGGGGGTGGAATTGTTGGTCTATGATGCTCCACATCCATGGCAGCTAAAGTGGCATTGAAAATGTCAATGGGTTTCAATCTTGTCGGGAAGTCCGTGGGGTCTCCAGGACACAAGACCTCTAGCTTATTCATCCTTCTTAAAGTCCATATGAATGAATGAAATTCATTCATTCATATGAATTCATCAATGAAATTGAATCTACCCAGCTATTTAGCAGACCCATTGAGGATGAATCTTCAATGGCCATTGAAGATTATTATGGAGTTGAGAGCTGGAGCTTGTATCTTCTCATTTCTTCCAGAGAGTTGACTTTCCGGCCTATTTTCTCTTTTTAATAGGAATATCTGGAAAAGAATGACCCTCTTTCATCTCATGGTCCACAATAGAGCGAGATGACCTATCAAAGCATCTTGACTTTGGCCTCGAGGGGACTTCAGATCAAAGGAACAGTGGTAGCAGTTTGAAGTCAACACAAACCACTCGGCTAAGGCTTCAGATATAATTCTGAATCACTTGTAAAGACTTCTTGAACTTCAGTAGCATTCGTATCTCTTTCTTTCTTTCCTTCCTTCCTTCCTTCCTTCCTTTTCTTTCTATCTCTCTCTCTCTCACACTTTTTCTTTTCTTTCTTTCCTTCCTTTCTCTCTCTCTCTCATTCTTTCTTTCCCTCATTCTTTCTTTCCTTCCTTCCTCTCTTTTTCTTTCCTTCCTTGCTTCCTTTTCTTTCTCTCTCACACACTCTTTCTTTTCTTTCCTTCCTTTCTCTCTTTCTCTCATTCTTTCTTTCTCTCTCTCATTCTTTCTTTCCTTCCTTCCTTCTTTCTCTCTCACACTTTTTTCTTTCCTTCCTTTCTTTTCTTTCTCTCTCTCACTCTTTCTTTTCTTTCTTTCCTTCCTTCCTTTCTCTCTCTTTCTTTCCTTCCTTGCTTCCTTTTCTTTCTCCCTCACACTCTTTCTTTACTTTCCTTCCTTCCTTCCTTTCTTTCTTTCTCTCATTCTTTCTCTCTCTCTCTCATTCTTTCTTTCTTTCCTTCCTTCTTTCTCTCACACTCTTTCTTTTCTTTCTTTCCTTTCTTTCCTTTCTCTCTCTCTCATTCTTTTTCTCTCTCATTCTTTCTTTCCTTTCTTCCTTTCTTTCTCTCTTTCTTCCTTTTCTTTCCTTCCTTCCTTCCTCTCTCATTCTTTCTTTCCTCCCTTCCTTTCTCTCCCTCTCATTCTTTCTCTCTCTCTCTTTCTTTCTTCTTTCTGTCCTTCCTTCCTTTCTCTCTCTCTCTCATTCTTTCTCTCTCTCTCTCATTCTTTCCTTCCTTTCTCTTTCTCTCTCCTCCCAACCTTGATGAAGTACCTTTGTAGCCTCCTGTGCCCAAAGTCAATGAGAACTGGTGATGGGGAGGCAACATGACTTGTAAATATTTCTCCTTTACAAGTGGCACACACACACACACACACACAAATACAAAGGCCGCCTTGTCGAATGCCGCTGACGTTTGCCCGGTGCCAGTTGCTATTAGCTGAGGAGTTCGCAGCCTCTTCTGAAACGTGAGTGATTCCTTTGAGGGAGTCGTCAAAGCTGATCAAAACAATGGCCCACCTGCCTCCCTTTGGCTTTTGACACAAGGACTCTAATGCAGGGCTCTCCAACCTTGGCACGTTTTAAGACTTGTGGACTTCAACTTCGGCTAAGCTGGCTGGGGGATTCTGGGAGTCGGAGTCCACAAGTCTTAAATTTGCCAAGTTTGGAGACCCCCTGCTATAATAATAATAATAATTTTTAAAAAAACCAGCTCCACATCAGGCTCTGGATGGGGCAAGAAGAGCAGGGATCATGCAAAAGAGGCAGCTTTCGTGTTTCATAAAATGGGCAACCCATTCTGGGCACTTTCTTATTCTTATTCTTATTCTTATTCTTATTCTTATTCTTATTCTTATTCTTATTCTTATTCTTATTCTTATTCTTATTCTTATTCTTATTCTTATTCTTATTCTTATTCTTATTCTTATTCTTATTCTTATTCTTGCATTCCTCTGAACTGGCATTCAGAGGTAGACTGCCTCTGGATATGGCAGATTCGTGCAGTCCAACAGTAACTGGGGTGGATATTTATTTATTTATTTATTTATTTATTTATTTATTTATTTATTTATTTATTTATTTATTTATTTATTTATTTATTATCAAAATTTATATGCCGCCCAATCCCGAAGGACTCCGGGCGGCTTACAAAAAAGAGAGAGAGAGGAAGAAAAAAAAAGACAGTTTAAAATCACAAAACCACATATATTTATTGTGCGAATGGCTCTGTTCTGCAATGTAAAAAAAGAATTTTACATTGTCTATTTTTTTTTTGTTGGGGGGTGGGGGTAGACTGCCTCTGGATAGGGAGGATTCGTACAGCCCAAACTTGTGCCAGCGGTAGGTAAATTTCCGGTGCAGTTGCCCTGTTCTGCATACAAAGAATTTTACAAGGTTCCAGAGTCCATAATCGTTTTTCCCCCCATCTTTTTCTCCTAGGGTTTAGCCACAAGTGTTCTCTTCAACTAATTTCTTTTTTCCCGTTTGCCAAGCAGAAGAGTGGAAATAAATTTGGGAGCCACTCAGAAAAACTGGGGCCAATAAAACAGGTGAAGGAGAAAGGCAGACAACACTTAAATGCGCCTAACCCTGCAGCTCGTACTTTCATTTTTGTATTTTCGGTGCCCTACGAAATTAGTGTCGTTTCCGAGCCATTGAGTTCACCTCTAACCCGCTCGATCTGCAAAGTTTGGGCCTGTCAGGTGGGGAGAAATCAATGGCCTTGAGTTTTTCATTTCCTTCCCATGAGAAGTAAACAGGATGGGGGCTCCTCGTGGACACCTGCTGAACAGGGAGAAGGGCAAACACTTTGACGTCCTTCTAAAGCAGTGTTTCTCAACCTTGGCAACTTGAAGATGTCCGGACTTCAACTCCCAGAATTCCCCAGCCAACTGGCTGGGGAATTCTGGGAGTTGAAGTCCGGACATCTTCAAGTTGCCAAGGTTGAGAAATACTGTTCTAAAGCATGAAGGAGGCCAAACCAGGACACTGGGGCCTCCCAGCCTTGGCTCCTTGAAGATAGGTGGACTTCAAATCCCAGAACTCCCCAGCTGCTGAGAGGTAGTCCTCATTTAGCAATGGCCCCATTTAGCAACCTTTAATATAGAGATCAGTTCTCACCACTTATGACCTCAGCAGGTTGGCGAAGCAAAGGAAAGCTGAAGGAAGATAAGTTTGTTTCACTTAGTGACTGCTTTGGTTGACGGCAGAATTGACCGCCTGAAAAGAAATGGCCAAGAAAAACGCAAAATCTTATGGCCCGATGCGTGCCTCTTCCCCCCATCTATGCCCGTAATAAATGAATTAAACTGCACTCATTCTATCTGCTTGCCTACAGACGTTGTGGCTGCTCCATCACTGGAGGCTTTGAAGAAGGGACAGGGGGTTGGACTAGATGACCTCTGAGGTACCTCCCGGCTCCGTTACGCTGTTAAATCCATGCTCTTTTAAAGAAAAGAAAAGTGAGTTTTGTGGAGCAGCAGGCAGTTATTTTTCCTTGCAAAGGGCTTACTGACTCACCGATGGCACCTCCTTCGCCGAAGAGGGGGGGGGTAGAAACCGCCCCCCCTCCCCACCTCTCTCCCCACAGGTGTGCCCTAATGGGGAGTGACTCACTGCTTTTGACCTGGCAAAGGCCTTGGGGGAAGAGCTGGCGAGAGCTTCCTGGTCAGGGCAACAGGTGGGAACCATCATGTCAAAGAGCTTTGGTGTTTCGGACAGCAGCTCATCTCATCCTTTTTCCCCCACGGTTCAGACCATCCTGTTTTGGATCAGGACATCCCAGCAAGGCCAAAGGGAGCATCTCTCTCTCCTTCCCCCCACCCCTCCTCCGTGTCTGCTGCTGGGACGAAGAAAGTGACGAAATCCAAAGCCTGCTGTGTTGATAAACATTGGCTGTTGATCTCCGGGAGGGGAAACTCCCACACCGAGACCTTGAAAAGCACACGGTGTCTGCAGATAAGGCAAAAGGTGCTCGGATGCCAAGTGATTGCTCAGAACAGGGAACGGAGTGACACAACAACAACGGGACTCGGACTATCTAAGAATCTCCCGGCTCTGATAACGCTTCTTTTCAACAAGGCAGAAGTCCTGCCGACTTGGGTCACGAGGTTTGAACGCGTGGCCCGGTTCGCCCATCACGTTTAGCCAGTCTTTTTACCACTTTTGGCTGGGAGACCCAACACGCCAAGTCGTACATCACGATTTACTGGTAGTTCTTGACTCCCACGACTGAATTTCCCGTGCTCTTAAGTGAGCCACGCTCAAGTCAGTGACCTTTTTCCCGGTTGGATAAGTGATGCGGCCATTAAGCAGATCACACTTCCCCTTTTTGGCTTTGCTTGTCGTCGGGAGCCAGCTGGGAAGGTTGGGAATGAGGCTGGAATGACTCCAGGACATCACAGCCACCCTAAATGTATGCCCATTGCAAGTTTTGAACACGTGCCCGTATGGAGGCATTCGTAAATGCAAGCGCTGGTTGTAACTCGCTGTTGCAACCTTGAACAGTCGCTAAATGAAGCTAATTTGGGGCCTTGAGGAAGCTCATTTCACCCCTTAATTATTTACGATGCAATGAAATGTTTACCTTCATTCCTCTGACTCTCTAGCTGTTCCCTTAAACTGGGCCGGAACATGGTTCGCGGCAGTGGTGGGATTCAAATAATTTAACAACCAGTCATGATTTTCCTCCAACAACCAGTTCACCAAACTGCTCAGAAACTTTACAACCGTAAAGCGAGAACCACCAGTACACACCACAGAGGCCGAGGGGTGGTGGTGGTGCAATGTGCAAGCAGAAACTCACAAAACCGTGGTGGGATTCAGCATTTTCGCACCACTTCGGGAGAGCCGGTTGTAAAGTTTCTGAGCAGTTTGGTGAACTGGTTGTTGGAGGAAAATCATGACCGGTTGTTAAATTATTTGAACCCCACCACTGCTGCAAACCATGTTCCGGCCCAGTTTAAGGGAACAGCTAGAGAGTCAGAGGAATGAAGATAAACATTTCATTGCATCGTTAATAATTAAGGGGTGAAATGAGCTTCCTCAAGGCCCCAAATTAGCTTCTCTTGGAAGGAGACAAAATACGGACTTTTCAGACCAGAGGAAGAAGGACAAGCAAGGTTCGGCTTGTTCGGAGACCAAGGGATGCGGTGTGCGCATTCGGTAGTGACGAAGACCTCCAGGCTGCAAGGGATGAAGCTCCTTGGGGTCCCACTGGCCGGTTCCACCACAAATCCGCGAAGCCCTTCTGCGCGGAGACATAAGCGCGAAGACTTATTCGCGCCGTTCTAAGCGCTAAGGAAAAACACGACCCTATCGCGATGACATAATCGCGGAGTGCAAAATCGCGCATTCCCAAGCACTCGCTACCCTAACCCTAACCCTAACCCTAACCCTAAACCTAACCCTAAACCTAACCCTAAACCTAACCCTAAAACAAACCCCTAAACCTAATCCTAACGCTTACCTTAAATGAAGTCGGCTTTCTGCCGCGGCGCCGTTTTAAAGCGCCCTTATGTTGCCGCGCTGTTGTCGCGGCGGTGATGACGCGCGGTGATGACGTCGCAGCTTTAGCGCCGCGATTTTATCGCTGCGATTTTGACCAGCGCGGTTTTGTCGTGCCACGCCACTGGCCAGGGGCCCAGAGGAGTCCCTCCCTCCCTTTTGACTGTGTTCCTAGCCTCCCCCCCCCTCCAACATGTCTCCCTCATGTTCATCCTTCTCTCCTCTGCTTGGTTACACAGGCGACGCAATCAATGTTCCAGCCTGATCCTCGGTTGAAATTATCACCCCCTGGTTAGCTGGCAGCGACGCTGGTTCTTCGGAACACGGTGTTTAGAAAGAGGAGCCCGCTGTGTTTCAAGATCCTGGGTGGGGGGAGAGAGAGAAAAGCAGGGCTGGTTTTTGTTCCCTCTGGTGGTGCAGACTGAAGCATTAGCATGTTGTGTGCAGCTGTACCCAGAAAGCGAGTGCCATTCTGACACCTCGGACTGGCTTTAAAAGAGGGCAGGATTAGGAGGCAAATGTCAGCCGTAACCAGAGACAGTCTGCACTCTGCACACCTTGCTGTGAAATATAGGCCACTGGAGAACAGGGAGCCCAGCTGTTGCGCTCCAAAACACCAAAGCAGATGTTCTGGTCTCAACATTGGCTTGGCTTCAAGAAGAGATCGGACAACCATTTGTTCGGAATCATACTGGGTCACCTGAGCTAATGGACTAGAAGACCTCCAAGCCCTCCTCTTATTCTGTGTTCGATGTCCCAAGCTTTTTCCCTTCCAACATGAAAATCCTGATTTGTGAACATACCTGGGGAATTGTGCGTTGTGGTGTCCTCTAAGACCACATGATGACTTGGCTGAAAATTATTCAGCCTATTTCACACCTCAGGGTAACCCTCAGGGTGCTTAAGCCATCATGGTTTATGGCACAACCAACTTATAGCAATAGCAATAGCAGTTAGACTTATATACCACTTCATAGGGCTTTCAGCCCCCTCTAAGCGGTTTACAGAGTCAGCATATCGCCCCCACAGTCTGGGTCCTCATTTTACCCACCTCGGAAGGATGGAAGGCTGAGTCAACCTTGAGCCAGTGAGATTAGAACCGCCGAACTGCAGATAGCTGAAGTTCAGAGAGCTGAATTAGCCTGCAGTGCAGCATTTAACCACTCCGGACCTCGGCTCTTTTTCTGCTGGTCACCCAATGTACCAAGACACCAGCAATGTTTACAAATGGCCGCCCTAAGGCCAGAGAAACCACATTATCTGACTGATTCATGGATCCAAGCATTAAAGATGACAACAGGAGTTGAGATTTTGCGAATGTGTGCAGGTTTGGCTCCCCGCAAGAGGGATTGTAAACCCCAACACAACTCTGTTTAAGAGCAAAGTTTTTATTTTGGTTTTAAAAGCAAACGGTAGCTCCTTCGAATCATTCCCAGCCTAAGAGAAGGAAGTTCATGCTTTGTAATAAATGGTTCTTTGTTTAGCAAGTGAGTTAAGCCAAATGGTTTGCTACCTTTCTAAAGAGCGGCTTCAACGGTTAGGTGGGTAGCATATAAGTTTAATGAATAAATTAGGATTTTTTTTCTTTTTTTAAAAAAGCACCAAGTTGGGTTTTGTTGCAAAGGAAGATCTAATCTGCCCAAAATTTGGCAAGAAAACTACCAATCTCAGAGAGCATCAAAGACCCCATAGCCATCCTCCTCCTTCTCTCCACTCCCTTCTAACACTGATGATGTTGCCTAGTTGGGCCATGAAACATCCGCAAGAAAACCACCAAGTTGAGAGAGCATTAAGGACCCTACAGTCCTCCTCCTCCTCCTTTTCCCCTCCTCCTCCTATCCTTTTCCTCTTCCCCCTCCTCCTCACTCTTCCTCTTCTCCTTCTCCATCCACAAACCCACTCCATTCTAGCACTGATGATGTTCCCTAGTTGGGTCATGAAACGTCTGCAAAAAAACCACCAAGCTCAGAGAGCATTAAAGACCCTACAGTCCTCCTCCTCCTCCTTTTCCCCTTC
This sequence comes from Thamnophis sirtalis, assembly GCF_051295495.1. Taxonomy (NCBI): domain Eukaryota; kingdom Metazoa; phylum Chordata; class Lepidosauria; order Squamata; family Natricidae; genus Thamnophis; species Thamnophis sirtalis. Next base: position 1,693,432 of record NW_028261394.1, on the reverse strand, counting down.
TCCTCCTATCCTTTTCCTCTCCTCTCCTCCTATTCCTCCTTTTCCTCCTCCTCCTCTCCTTCTCCATCTACAAACCCACTCCTTTCTAGCACTGATGATGTTCCCTAGTTGGGTCATGAAATGTCTGCAAGAAAACCACCAAGTTCAGAGAGCATTAAGGACCCCACAGTCACACTCCCACTCCTCCTCCTCCTCCTCCTCCTCCTCCTCCTCCTCCTCCTCCTCCTCCTCCTCCTCCCCAAGTCCCTCTTCCTTCTAGCACTGATGATGTTACCTAGTTGGGTCATGAAACGTCCGGAAGAAAAACCCCCAAGTTCAAAGAGCACCAAGGAGCCCTCATTTCAACCCTGAACTATACAAACCTTCTCCTTAATTGAAACCGAATCACGAATTTTAGCCTAGGGAGCGAATCCATCGTTAACTGATTCAAATCGGAAACCGTTTCCCCTTCTTCCGTGGGCATTCCGCTGTTTGTTTATTTCCTGTGAGCTGGATCGCTGCCTCTCTCCCCACGTGGATCCGTTTATTTGCTTGGCGTGAGAAATGTTTGCTCGCCCTGAACCGAAACGAACATCTGGGGGGTGGGGGGGGTGGGAAGGACTCCGAAGGGCGAGCATTTCCAGGTAACTCTTAGTTCATGTGGAAAAGCAAACACGGACCCAGGTTCAGAAAGAGCCAGGCAAATATTAACGCTGATTGGACCAGATGGAGAGATGGAGGGGGGAAAGGAAAAAAAGAGAGAGAGAGAAATTGCAGGCCTTTCGGCCAATGGCAGAAATGTTTTGCAACGTCTCCCAAACAGGAAGAAAACACTGATGGGAGTTATTAGCAAAACACTTATATCGCTATCACAGGCAGGAAGCAGCGTAGAGGGGGAACAGATCCTGCATTCTGCAAACAAAGGGTGTGATTGCCTCTCTGGGAGCAATTGCAGCTCCCTTATTTAATGGTTTGTTTGTTTGTCAAACATGTGCAAGATAAGACGGGTAGGTATGAACCTAAACTTCCGATTGGTCTCCGGACACGCTTCAAGGTGCTAGTCGTTACTTTTAAAGCCCTTCATGGTTTAGGACCTGTGTCAGCCTCTGCTTTGCTGTTGCTTCGGCTGCCATGAAACGGGGAGGGAGGGCATGGTATTTGGGAGGGGTTACTCATTGTGCTGGAGGAAGGTTCTGGAGCTCAGCCGCCTGTTGGACTACGCATGCGTAGGAGATTCCCGCCAGGACTAACGGCACCGACATTCCATCTTCGTGATGCCTTTTGAAGTTATCTCACACCTGACACTTGGGAGAATTATGATTGGACTGTAACTGTGATGCCAAGGGGTAGAGAATGGGCTATTCTATATATCAATCGCTTTCGCGCCTAAATAATCAGACTTCGCTTCGCAATGCCTTTAATCATTTATAATTAGTAAAAGTACACTTGATTTCTACTCATGGAGTCTCGTGGTCTTCTTTCCTAATTATCTAATGGAGAGGATCTGACAACCTGGCTACCTGAGAGACCGCCTCCTGCCACTTACCTCCCAACGACCAACAAGATCGCACAGGTTGGGCCTCCTCCGGGTGCCGTCAACCGGACAATGCCGGCTGGCGGCCCCCCGGTGGGAGGGCCTTCTCTGTTGCTGCGCCGGCCCTGTGGAACGATCTACCTGCAGAGATCCGGACCCTTCCCACTCTCCCGGCCTTCCGTAAAGCCGCCAAGACCTGGCTGTTCCGGCAGGCCTGGGGCTGTTGATTGCTATCCAGCCCTGCTTAGATGGAACGGGCGATGTGAATTTTAATACTGTATTTTCTATTTTTTATTTCTATTTTTTAATTTTAAATGTTTCTTGTCTGTTGTGAGCCGCCCAGAGTCCCTATGGGAGTGGGCGGCATACAAATCCTAATAAACTTGAAACAAGAACAAAGGAAGTAAATTCAGATCAATGGGGACAGTTGGACAGGGACGGAAGGCATGTAGGTGCATTTATGCACATCCTCTTTACGGACCTCTTAAGAATGGGGTGAGGTCCATGGTAGACAGTTTAAGGTTGAAGCTATGGGGGGGGGTTTGAGGATGTAACAACGGAGTCAGGTGGAGCATTCCGGGCGTTGACCCCTCTGTGGCTGAAGTCGTATTTTCTGCAATCGAGTTTGGGGAGATGGAGTTTGTATCGATTGCTTGCGCGTGTGTTATTGCGGTGGAAGCTGAAGTGGTCGTTGACAGTAGGACGTTGTAGCAGACAATTTTGTGTACTACGCTTAGGTCAAACCGCAGACGGAGCCTCGTCAGGAGACACCAAGAGGACGTGAAGGGGAGCAGCGTGGATCTGGCCCCTGACTCTTCTCCAAATTTGGGGGGGGGGTATACATCCCCACCCCCCACCCAGGAGTGGCTTTACAGATTCAGTAAAGCTGCAGTACAGCTAATCCTCGCACTCACAACCGTTCCTTGAGTGACTATTTGAAACAAGGTGCTGGGAAAAGAAAGTGACTTGAGACTGGTCCTCAGACTTACGACCGTTGCAGCATCCCCAGGGTCACCTGACCAAAACCCAGACTCTTGGCAACACTTGGCTTCATATTTATGATGTTTGCAGCATCCCCGTGTGTGTGTGTGTCTGTGTGTGTGTGAGAGAGAGAGAGAGAGAGAGAAGAAGAAGAAGGAGAAGGAGGAGGATGAGGAGAAGGAGAAGAAGAAGAAGAAAAAGAAGAAGAAGGAGAAGGATGAGAAGGAGAAGAAGGAGAAGGAGAAGAGGGAAGGAGGGAGAGAGAGAGAGAGAAGAAGAAGAAAAAGAAGAAGAAGGAGAAGGATGGGGAGAAGGAGGAGAAGGAGGAGAAGGAGAAGGAGAAGAGGGAGGGAGGGAGAGAGAGAGAGAGAGAAAAGAAGAAGAAGAAGAAGAAGAAGAAAGAAGAAAGAAGAAGGAGAAGGAGAAGGAGAGGGAAGGAGAGAGAGAGGAGATCCCATTTTGCGACCTCCTCACAAGCGAAGCCAACGGAGGAAACAGACTCGCTTAATGACCGTGTTTCTAGTTCCACGACTGCAGGGATTCACTGAACAAATATGGCAAAAAAAGTCATAAAACGGGGGGGGGGACTCACTTAACATATTTCCCACTTAGCAATAAATATTTGGGGGCTCAATAGGACTCCCTGTATTTACAATAGTTTTTGCCTCCCGTGGCTTTGGCCACCCGCGCGGAGGGCCTTGTCCCCAGAATCTTCCTTTGGGCCCCAGCTGCGTTCTTCCAGCCCCCCCAGTTCACCATCTCGCATTTCCCCCAAGCCCACCGTTCTTGTGAAGGAGCCAGCCAGCCCTGGTTCAGTGCCTGCAGCTGGGGATGAATCAGGGGGAAACCAGCCTTTTCCACCTGCCGATTAGCCAAGGCAAGTTGGATCTGACACACCGACTATCCAGGCCCCCAATTAATCTGCCCCCCCACCATGCAGAAATTCAAACACAACCATCTCTTTAAATCAACAACAAACAGGGCTCAAAGCAGCTTTGCCTGGGGGGCTTTTAAGCCTGCTGCTCTTCCCTCCCGCCGAGCCTTCATTCATAAATGTCATCGAGCTGCTTAATTAAGTCCCTGGAGAATTTTATGTTGCTACACACACACACACACTCTTTCTCTCTCCCCCCCACTTTTTTTAAAGGATTATTTGCAGGGGACGCACCTGCGTTGAGGAGACCACAGAGAGGAGGACAACTGGGACATCCAGAAGTTGGGGCGCAGAGGCAGAAATGTGGGCAAAGCTGTAAGATAGTTCAATGGAAAGGGGGCACCCCCTGCATTGGGTAGAGCTCATACCACCCTGTTGTGACTCAGCAGAAGTTTGACTCAGCAGAAGTTTGCTGTGAGTTGAGTCGGGATGCAGGAATAACAATGCAGCTGGGGCTCGTTAGTGTGGTCTTCTGGAGATAAAAGGACTGATGGTGCCACGCCCTAATTGCAGAGGTCAACGTTCATTCGTGGTTCATCGTGCATCGGTCGTGGTTTGTTTGTGAGAGGCACTTGGATAAGTGATTTGCTTTCTGTAACCCTGATTCAAAGAGACACTTGGAGAAGTGCTTTGCTTTCTTTCTGTAAACCTGGTGTTGCCGTAAGAGATCTTTGTTTTTGCATTCTGTTATCTTCTTGCCCGAGACTTTATTTATGTTTAATTTTGGGCTCGCAGTCAGCAGAAGCCAGGACTGATAAAGTTATTTCCTTTTAAGTCTGTCTGCCTGTCGTCTTTGAACGAGCGAAGAAGGGGGGCACAGAACACCACCCCTATTCGGTTCAGCCGGCAAGCTGATTGCAAATGATGCTTTGCAGGCAGGGCCAGGGGTTCGGTTTATTTATTTATTTAGTTTGTCATTCATGTACAAGATTACAGGAATAAGAATAAACAGGAATCAGAACGCAGGAAATGGGTGCAAATCAATGGGGACAGTCGGACAGGGACGGAAGGCACACTGGTGCGCTTATGCAGGCCCCCTTTACGGACCTCTTAGGAATGGGGTGAGGTCCACGGTGGACAGTTTAGGGTTGAAGCTATGGGGGGGGGGGTTGAGGATGTAACAACGGAGTCGGGTAGAGCATTCCGGGCGTTGACCCCTCTGTTGCTGAAGTCGTATTTTCTGCAATCGAGTTTGGAGCAGTTTCCCTTGAGTTTCCACCTATTATGTGCTCATGTATTATTACGGTTGAAGCTGAAGCAGTCGTTGACAGGTAAGACATTGTAGCAGATAATTTTGTGTACTACACTTAGGTTTCTAGTCCTCAGCATCCTAGTTGGAATCCCAGAACCTGGGATATTTGCATTTCCGAGTTCCTGGGGGGGGGGTCGCAATTGTTACCTGCCTTCCCTCTTGTTTTGGTTTGTGTGTGTGTAAAAAGAAACCTCCCACAAACATTGCAGCTGCCTTCAGGCTAATTCTCCTCCTTTATTTACCTACAACGAACTGGCGGAAAATGACACTGGCATTGTCTGCTGCCAACAGTTGGCAATGCCATCTTGGGGAGTTTCTGGAAGCTGTTAAAAAGGGGGGGCAATAAATCTTGTGGGTTTTGTCCTGCTTTAGGTGAGGAAGTGCTTCCCACGTTTGATCTGAATCTCCTGCCAGGCCAAATTAATAGCAATAGCAGTTAGACTTATATACCGCTTCATAGGGCTTTCAGCCCTCTCTAAGCGGTTTACAGAGTCAGCATATATTGCCCCCAACAACAATCCGGGTCCTCATTTTACCCAGATAGATAGATAGATAGATGATAGATAGAGATAGGATAGATAGATAGATAGAAATAGATAGATGATAGATGATAGATAGATAGATAGATGATAGATGATAGATAGATAGATAGATAGATAGATAGAAAGATAGATGATAGATAGATAGATAGATAGATAGATGATAGATAGATAGATGATAGATAGATAGATAGATAGATAGATAGAAAGATAGATAGATGATAGATAGATAGATAGATGATAGATAGATAGATAGATAGATGATAGATGATAGATAGATAGATAGATAGAAAGATAGATAGATGATAGATAGATAGATAGATAGATAGATAGATAGATAGATAGAAAGATAGATGATAGATAGATAGATAGATAGATAGATAGATAGAAAGATAGATAGATAGAAAGATAGATAGATGATAGATAGATAGATAGATGATAGATAGATAGATAGATGATAGATAGATAGATAGATAGATGATAGATAGATAGATAGATAGATAGATAGATAGAAAGATAGATAGATGATAGATAGATAGATGATAGATAGATAGATAGATAGATGATAGATAGATAGATAGATAGATAGATAGATAGATAGATAGATAGATAGAAAGATAGATAGATGATAGATAGATAGATGATAGATAGATGATAGATAGATAGATAGATAGATGATAGATAGATAGATAGATAGATAGATAGATAGATAGATAGATAGACAGACAGACAGACAGACAGAGATATAGAGATAGATAGATAGATAGATAGCAATAGCAGTTAGACTTCTATACCGCTTCATAGGGCTTTCAGCCCTCTCTAAGTGGTTTACAGAGTCAGCATATCGCCCCCAACAACAATCCGGGTCCTCATTTTACCCACCTCGGAAGGATGGAAGGCTGAGTCAACCCTGAGCCGGTGAGATTTGAACAGCCAAACTGCAGAACTGCAGTCAGCTGAAGTAGCCTGCAGTGCTGCATTTAACCACTGCGCCACCTCGGCTCTTTAAAGTTCCCCAAGATTATTTTGTTAGAAGTGAAGGGAAAGTACAAGTCAGGTGATCACTTAAAAAAAAAAAGCCATTAATAAGTTCAGCGTTGGACTTTTTGAAGGAAGAACGAACAAGCGTTGTTGGAAATCATGTCAAAACACTCTCACACTTTGAAGGAAATAACGCTGGCGGAATCAATGTTCTTTCCCTGGGCTGAATCCAATTATGAGAAATGGGACTTTACAAACCAGCCATCGACGGACACATATGACATTCATAACATCTGCAGACGATGGAAGAGAGACAACCAAGCAGCCAAAAGGGGGACAGAAAGACCCCAGCATCTCCCCACTACCCATATCAGCAAAGATTAACTCTAAGGGTAGCATCAGACCAGTGGTGGGTTTCAAAAATTGTTCGAACCTACTCTGTGGGTGTGGCCTCCTTTGTGGGAGTGGCTTGCCACCCATGTGGCCGGATGGGAGTGGCTTGTCGCCCATGTGACCGGATATGAAGATGCCGACGACACTTGTCAGAACCACCTTAAATCACCTGACACACAGCACTGACATGCATAAGAATAGGATGTCAACTTGTTTTTTTAAAAGGTATCTTTGGTTTGCGTTAAAACAACTTCAACACACGCAATGTTCTGATTGCACCACAAACGCAGTAGTCATCCTTACCTTTCACAGAGGCACTGAGTTTTAGAAATAGGAGCATGATAGTGCAGAATAATCATATCCAAGGATCAGACCAATCACCCACATCAAGGAACTGCCAAACACGCCAACAGCAAACAGCTCAACCAAAGAATCACTAAGATCATTGGCCCCAACATTGACAGGGGAAGCCACCAGAATATAAACCGACAGCAAACATCCCTCCTTACAAGCACTGATTAAAGGAACATCTGCATGGAAACCAAGCGTGCTCAGAGAGCACCAAACCAGACTTTCATTTGCACAAACGCAACTTAGTAGGCGTGAAGACGTGTATTCACGAGACTTTGCTAGCAACGAATCTGGCAGTTGAGTTTCTTTGTGGGCAAAACATCACACTGTGGGTTTTGAGGTCTCCTAAGAATAGTCAGGGGACGCAGTGGCTCAGTGGCTAAGACGCTGAGCTTGTCAAATGAAAGGTCGGGAGTTTGACAGTTCGAATCCCCAGCGCCGCGTAACGGAGTGAGCTCCCGTGACTTGTCCCAGCTTCTGCCAACCTAGCAGTTCGAAAGCACGTTAAAAATGCAAGTAGAAAAATAGGAACCACCTTTGGTGGGAAGGGAACAACATTCTATGCGCCTTCAGCTTTGAGTCATGCCGGCCACATGACCACGGAGACGTCTTTGGACAGCGCTGGCTCTTCGGCTTTGAAAGCAGATGAGCACCGCCCCCTAGAGTCAGGAACGACTAGCACATATGTGCGAGGGGAACCTTTACCTTTAAGAATAGTCAAGAGAAGACAAGCAAGGATATAGTCTTTCTGGATATTCTTCCAGTTACACAAAGAAAGAGGAACTAAGATTTGCAGGGAGAAAGTATTATTGGAATGGTGAAACTACACAAACCATCCTTCCTTTCAGGCAGGGCAGCCCAGCGGATGTTGACGTTTTCTCTGCTCAAAGGGTTACGTTCTCTTCCGAGGAGCACAAAGCTTAAGTGCTGACGCTCTCAAGGGAAGACGGAGCAAGGATTTTCAGCAAGGATCAGGTCTGCCCAAGAATAATGAAGCTGAAACTAGTCTGGACTGCTTCAGTTGGTAGAGCAATTATCAACCAATTTTTTTTTTTTTTAGCACCTAGGCAACATTTAGAAAACTTCAGACAAGTTTCTATCCTCTTCTGGTTATGCACTCCACGAACAGCTTGACATTGATGTTAATTAGAGAGATCGGCCCCCTTCATAGTTTTTTTTTAAAGCATCATTATGGCCATTCCCTCGCACCTTCTAATGTTTATCCTGCCCTCGTCCAAAGGACCATCAGCGAGGTCTGCATTGAATCATAGCTGCTGCATGCAAAACAATTGACTGAGTCGTGTTGTTCTCACAATATACTTCTCCCTGATAACTTAACTGAGTTTATTCAATTAGCCCAATTTTCTGGGTTCACACACAGCCCCCCCTTCACCGAATTAGCCCATTTCCTGAGTTCACACAGTACAATTCAGCAAAGGAGCCAGATTTCTAGGACATTTCTGTCCTAATCTCCCGTAAAATAGTTCATCTTGTGCTTTACACAATGCCTGTTGGCATCTCCAATTCTTAGAAACAGATTCTGGTCTGTGCAGAGGCAACGGCCGCCACAATTCCATCATGTTAATATGCCCTATTTGCTCAATTTTAGGCTTCGGCATATCTAAACTCGAGCATTAAAACTGGCACAGCCGATAGGACAATGGGGTGATATAACCAATAAAGCACTTCTGCCATCCATGTTTAGAAGAAAAGATGGCATTATTTGGAAACTAATTAGAACAACTGCTGCTATGTTTTTGTTTTTCCTAGAAAAAGGAGGAAAAACCTGTTCCTTTTGCTTCTGGAAATTGTTCTCTAGACAGAAACTCTCAAGGAACAAGGTACTTTTCAGGACAATGGGATTGGCTGGTGCAGATCAGCCGACCAGAGCCCCAGGTGACTCACAGGAAGGTGATTCTGCTCAACTTACCTGTCTTGGGCTTATGAAATGGAGAGAGAAGGGGAGGAGTCCACTTTGCCCATCCTTTTAGATCAGGGTTCTTGGCCACTTTTAACACGTGGACTTCAACTCCCAGAATTCCCCAGTAAGTCTTATAGTGGCCAACAGCCCAGGTTCAGACAAGACACTTGAGCTGCACCATGTTTTGATGGAGATAAGAGGTAGGGTGGGCAAGAGCCGAGGTGGCGCAGTGGTTAGGGTGCAGTACTGCAGCCCACTTCAGCTGACTGTTATCTGCAGTTCAGCGGTTCTAATCTCACCGGCTCAAGGTTGACTCAGCCTTCCATCCTTCCGAGGTGGGTGAAATGAGGACCCAGACTGTGGAGGCGATATATGCTGACTCTGTAAACCGCTTAGAGAGGGCTGAAAGCCCCATGAAGCGGTATAGAAGTCTAACTGCTATTGCTATGCTAGCAAGGGAACAGATTAACAGAGTCGGAAGGGACCTTCTAGGTCATCTAGTCCAACCCCCAGCCCAAGCAGGAGACCCTTCACCATTTCTGACAGACGGCAGTTCAGGCTCTTCTTGAAAGCCTCCAGGGATGAAGCTCCCACAACTTCCAAAGGCAACGTCTGTTCCATGGGTTGATTGTTCTCACTGACAGAAAAATTCCTCCTTATTTCCAGGTTGAATCTCTCCTTGTTCAGTTTCCACCCATTCTTCCTTGTCTGGCTTTTGGGTGCTTTGGAGAATAGCTTGACCCCCCTCCTCTCTGTGACAGCCCCTCAAATATTGGAAGATGCTCTCCTGTCTCCCCTGATCCTTCTCTTCATTAGACTAGCCAGGCCCAGTTCTTGCAACCGTTCATCGTATGTTTCAGCCTCCAGGCCTTTGATCATCTTAGATAGATTCAGATTAACAGAGTTGGAAGGGACCTTGTAGGTCATCTAGTCTAACCCCCTGCCCAAGCAGGAGACCCTGCACCATTTCTGACAGATGGCAGTTCAGGCTCTTCTTGAAAGCCTCCAGGGATGAAGCTCCCACAACTTCCAAAGGCAACTTCTGTTCCATGGGTTGATTGTTTCTCCCTGTCAGAAAATTTCTCCTTATTTTCAGGTTGAATCTCTCCTGGATCAGTTTCTATCCATTCTTCCTTGTCTGGCGTTCAGGGGCTTTGGAAAATAGGTTGTCCCCTCCACTCTGTGGAAGCCCCACTCAGATATTGGAAGATGCTATAATGTCTCCTCTGGTCCTTCGCTTCCTTAGACTAGCCATGCCCAGTTCCCGTTAACTATTCTTCATTATGTTTTAGTCTCCAGTCCCCTAATCATCCTGGCTGCTCTTCTCTGCACTAAGGGTTCTCAACATCTTTTTTTTTTATAGTGTGGTGACCAAAACTGGATGCAGAATTCTGAAACCAACTGTCAGCCTCTGCTTTGCTGCTGCTTCGGCTGCCATTGAAACGGGGAGGGGGGGGCATGGTATTTGGGAGGGGATTACTAATTGTGCTGGAGGAAGATTCTGGAGTTTTGCTGCCTGTCTTACTGCGCATGCGGAGGAGGTTTCCCGCCAGGACTAACGGCACCGACATTCCATCTTGGTGATGCCTTTCGAAGTTATCTTGCACCTGACACTTGGGAGAATTATGATTGGACTGTGACTGGGATGCCAAGGGGTGGGGAATGGGTTATTCTATATATCATTTGCTTTCGCGCCTAAATAATCAGTCTTCGCTTTGCTACGCTTCTGATCATTTATAATTAGTAAAAGTACACTTGATTTCTATCAATGGAGTCTCGTGGTTTTCTTTCCTAATTATTCAATGGAGGAGTGCTGACACTGAGCTTCCTGCAGTTGAGCCAAAATAGGATTTCTTTGTGGTTTAAGGTTGAGCATAACGTTGTAGGACTAAGAATTATTCTCCATTCCAAACAGATTTAGGGACGACTTTCATTTATAAAACAGAGTTTATAGAGCTTCCCTGTTTTGTAATATTAGTGGGTTGGCATTTATATCTGACATGGACAATATATTTTGTTCTGGGCAATAGGCTGCCTTTTGCCTGTGGCTGGTTTACTAGTGGCAGGAGGAAAATGGAAAGAGATGCTATTTGCATTTAAATGGGGGAACAAAAAACGACCCGATTCCTCTCCATTCGTGCATAAAATACAGTAGAATTTGGGATCATCTTTTGGAGAGTATCAAGTCCTCTCTGAAATTTTAGGGGCGCCAAATTTCACACTGCCAGTTTACAAGCCAGAGACAGAGGGGGGGAAAAATTAGGTTAGATTGTACAATTGGTGGCTGCAGAGTCCAAGGACGAATGTTTAAAAACGGAGAAGCCATTCTTGCAAACAAAATGTGAATCATGCTTCTTTTAAAGCTGGGGCAGAGAGAGTATAAAACAAGAAAAAAAAATAGAGATAAAACTGGGACTGTCTTTGTAAACAGTTCAAGAAAGACAACAGGTTTTGTTTCCTTCCAGAAAATTCCTCTTCATGATAAAAGAACAAATTTAAACCCGTTACTGTAACTCAGATTGACAGTCTGGTAACCGTTGCCTGAATAATGCAGCGTATTCCTGCTCGTTCGGTTGTTATGGGTACAGCATACACGAGAAGGGGCTGCAGAAAAGGACTCTAAATATAAATATTCCTTTGCAGGAAAGAGCATTATGAATAATAGGGATCAGGAAGTAAGACAGGCAGCAGACAGTATATGTATCCAGCCGGAAGAAGGAATGCATATCAATAAACTTCCTTTGAGATGGTTCTCTTTTGAAATTTATTTTGAAATGGTATCTTGTCTGCAGGCACTTCAGTTACAACTATTATGGACATAGTGAAATATAAGGGCATAAAATCCATCTGACATACCACCCAAAATGTACTGTGTCTCATAGCGAGTCCAACGTGATGGTTAAGCCACTTCTTCTTCAGCTCCTGCTGGGCCAGAGAACTCAAACTTGGGAAGGACAGGACATCAGGTGTGTGTGTGTGTGAGAGAGAGAGAGAGAGACAGAGACAGAGACAGAGAGAGACAGAGACAGAGAGACAGACACACAGAGAGAGACAGAGAGAGAGACAGAGAGAGAGACAGAGAGAGAGAGACAGAGAGAGAGACAGAGAGAGAGACAGATGGAGAGATAGAGAAACAGACGGAGAGACAGAGAGAGAGACAAAGAGAGACAGAGAGAGAGACAGAGAAAGAGAAAGAGAGAGAGAGAGAGACAGAGAGACAGACACAGAGAGAGGGAGATGAGAGACAGAGAGAGACACAGAGAGAGACAGAGAGAGACGGAGAGACAGAGAGAGACAGAGACAGAGAGAGAGACAAAGAGCGACAGAGAGAGAGATAGAGAGACAGAGAAAGAGAGAGAGACAGAGAGAGACAGAGACAGAGAGACAGACACAGAGAGAGAGAGATGAGAGACAGAGAGAGACAGAGAGAGAGACAGAGAGAGAGACAGACGGAGAGACAGAGACAGAGAGAGAGAGAGAGAGAGAGAGAGAGAGAGAGAGAGAGAGAGAGAGAGAGAGAGAGAGAGAAGGATATGGAAGGAATTTATATAATTCTCAGAAGCCAGGATCTGGAGATTGTTTGGGAAAATGTGAAAACAATGGGAGGTGGAAGGCATTTACAACGTTTTCGTGATAGCTGGGAGAAAATGATAGTAATGGAAAACAAAGAGAAAGGAATTTATAGCCCCCTAGGACATAAGAAGGAAACCTTGTGAAAGTGCTCACTTCACCTGATGGCTTTCCATTCTTTGATCTCCAAAGGATTTCAGAGATTCCACCAGGTTCTCTACCACTGATCACTTCTTGAGGCGGAGACAAACGGAGCATTTGTCATGGGTGAAGAATCTAGGCCATCTCTTGCTGACCTACATCTCTTAGCATCCATTCATCAGATGTTCACTTCATTGAAGAACAAGCTGCCTTTGGAGCCTCAGGAGAAGTTTGAGGAGATGAACATCACGGAGGAGGGTCAAAAATGTGTGGCGAAACTCTCGCGCTCTTCAAAGGATGAAAAAATGCTGCTGTTTTTTGTTCCTTTTCCAGAAATGATAACTCGAGATTAACCAACCGTACCACTGAATCTGACCCATTCCTACCTCTCTGAGTAAAACTCAGCACTTAAAGCAACATTCTGGGGCTTATGGATACGCTTCCAAGATCTAACATTGTCTGGAACACCACGAAAACTAAACTAGAGTTGCTTTGGCTGCAAAAGTCCACCAACGTTGTTGACAAAACACACCATTGGCGGTGAGGTCCAGAAGCTAAGAAGGTGCTTTAAGAAGTTAAGATATCACAGCACATAGAGAAAAGGTAGCGATAAATGGGGCGTATCTGAAACCCCAACACTGAAAAAGTCATTTCGAAGGGGTGCACTATTTCAGCTGAGGGACAATGGAGAAGATACAATGCAAACATGCTGTTTTTTTTTAACCAAATTCTGGATAACTTGGATTTCAATCTTCTTCCTGACATGACTGGTTTATCCAGAGAGAATCTCCCATTTTTGTTTAAAGAGCAAAATTTGCCACAAACCATATTCCCTTCCAGCGTTGATGATGTTACCTAGTTGGGTCACGAAACGTCGGCAAGAAAACCACCAAGCTCAGAGAGCACCAAGAACACCTCAAGCTTAAGCAGGTCAGATCGTGACCCAAGGAGATGCCTTCCTCAAAACACGCTAACCTTGATTTGTGACCAACATGGTTAAGGTTTGTTTATGGCTTTGCATATCAGACCTTTGGTGATTTTAAGATCTTTAGGCATGGCCCCAATCCAGAAAATGGAAGAATCGCATTCCCAGTTGTAGGTCTGTTGCGTGAATACAGATCCTGCACATTCACAGGGAGTCCATGCCTCCCGGCTGAAGCATCCAATCCCTTCCCCCCTCCCCCCCAAATATTATGCACCCCAGTGGCTTTGTTTCTCCTGTCAAGGAATGTACACACTCTGTGCTTTTTCATACTTTCAATCTCTCTCTTTGTACGTGTCCCACACACGGTTCCAGTTAGATAAACCACTCGGGGGTCTCCTGCCTGGGCCGCCTTTCTGATGCTCTCCAGCCTATAATCAAAACATCCAGAACTGCGCAGCTAATGGAAAGAGCTGAAAGCCGAAGGGAAGCAAACATCGGCATTCAAAAGCCCCCTTGCTGGGCCTGTGTGTTTGCGAAGTCTTTCCTTTCAGAGTTGGGCTGTCGGTCAAACAAACAAAACAAAAATAAGAATGGGGCCTGTTGGGTGTGTTTGTGTATTTGTTGAGGAGTTTGAGGAATGCGACAGGAGCCAGGCTGAAGTCCTCTCATCCTATCCAATTGTCCCATCTGGGAGACCCCAGCAGGCCAGGCAATATGTGGCCAACCAATCCCAGCGTTGGGGGAGGCCTTCGTCAACTGGTGCGGTGGCCTTATTTACACTTCGGTGCTTTCTTGCGGTAGATTTCTTCGGTGAAAGGCCTAGGAGAGGGAGAGGGGAGATGAGGGGGGGGTGAGGGAACGGGGCACCGGGGTTTGGTGGGAAGGGGGAGCAAGGAAAAAAAAAGTGGTGAATATTCAGAGGTCCTACTGCCCTCGCCTTCTCTCTCTCATCTCACCTTGGTCAATGTTCTCAACCGTAGCAACTTTAAGCTGTGTGGACTTCAACTCCCGGAATTCCCCAGTTGAAATCCAGACAGCGTCAAGTTGTTGAGAAAAACTGGCTTTTTTCCCTGGGCAAAGAGGTCATCGTAACTGAAAAAGGTTGATATGAGCCGGGGTGGCGCAGTGGTTAGAGTGCAGCACTGCAGGCTACTTCAGCTGACTGCAGTTCTGCAGTTCGACAGTTCTAATCTCACCGGCTCAAGGTTGACTCAGCCTTTCATCCTTCCAAGGTGGGTAAAATGAGGACCCGGATTGTTGTTGGGGGCGATATGCTGACTCTGTAAACCGCTTAGAGAGGGCTGAAAGCCCTATGAAGCGGTATATAACTGCTATTGCTATTGCTAAATGGCTGCCCAGTCTGTTCTTAAAAACTTCCAGTGATGGAGCATCGACAATTTCTGAAGGCAAGCTCAGAAATTATCCACGGGTTAATTGTCCTCAGTGTTGGGGAGTTTCTCCTTAATTCCAAGTTGCTTCTCTCCTTGATTAGTATTCCACTATTGAGCAATGTCGTGAGATTCCTTTGATCAGTGAGAAGTTATTGATCAATTGAGCTTCATCAAAAGACAGAAGCAGAACTCATAGTGGAACTAAACCCAAGTTCTGGGTTGAACAGGGTTGAACGCCCCCTATAGCATCATAGAACGTAAACACTAAACCATACAATGGACCCAGCCTGTCCCACTCTTCAGGCTGATTGGCATTTAGCCGGCATGCAAGGAAAGACTCAGAGTGTGGCCATCTCACAGGCCCCGCGTGTGGCTCAGAAGAATCCATGGGTAAACCTCCCCTTCCTTTTATGAATCACTTCTGAATGAATGACCTGGAAATATCCATAACTGCCGGCATATGATTAACACAGCCGGAGAGCCTTATTCTAGGGACGTGTGGGGGTAAATTCATCAACACGTCAATAAAACTTGCAAAGCAGAAGGTTTTCTTGGGGAAAGTTGGACCGCACATTATTATACACGTTATAAATGTTCTCGCTGGTGGGTTGTTCCCCATCAGGAGCTTCAACTGACCAAACGAAACATCAGCTCCAGGTTGGCCCACCTGTTGACCAAACTCTGAAAAAAACAACCTCAGGTGTTGGCATGGGAATGGCCTCGATTCTCCACGCTTGTAGAATCCCTCAGTCTCACTGACCCAAAACAGGTTTATCATTTGAAGGGAGGAAAATCCGAAGATGGATCTGGACCTATTGAGCTGGTGGGCCTGATAGGGCAGGTTAAGAATGACTTTCTTCTCACCTGGTTGAATCAGAATCAGAATAGAGCTGGGAGGGACCTTGGAGGTCTTCTAGTCCAACCCTCTACTCAAGCAGGAGACCCTAGACCATTTCAATCAATCAATCAATCAATCAGAATAGAACTGGAAGGGACTTTGGAGGTCTTCTAATCCAACCCTCTACTCAAGCAGGAGACCCTAGACCATTTCAATCAATCAATCTATCAGAATAGAGCTGGAAGGGACCTAGGAGGTCTTCTAGTCCAACCCTCTACTCAAGCAAGAGACCCTAGACCATTTCAATCAATCAATCTATCAGAATAGAGCTGGAAGGGACCTAGGAGGTCTTCTAGTCCAACCCTCTACTCAAGCAGGAGACCCTATACCATTTCAATCAATCAATCAGAATAGAACTGGAAGGGACCTTGGAGGTCTTCTAATCCAACCCTCTACTCAAGCAGGAGACCCTAGACCATTTCAATCAATCAATCAGAATAGAACTGAAAGGGACTTTGGAGGTCTTCTAGTCCAACCCCCTGCTCAAGCAGGAGACCCTAGACCATTTCAATCAATCAATCAATCAATCAATCAGAATAGAGCTGGAAGGGACCTTGGAGGTCTTCTAGTCCAACCCTCTACTCAAGCAGGAGACCCTATACCATTTCAATCAATCAATCAATCAATCAATCAATCAATCAGAATAGAGCTGGAAGGGACCTTGGGGTTCTTCTAGTCCAACCCCCTGCTCAAGCAGGAGACCCTACACCATTTCAGACAAATGGCTGTCCAGTCCCTTCTTGAAAACCTCCAGTGATGGAGCACCCACAACTTCTGGAGGCAAGTTGTTCCACAGATTAACTCTCCTCACTGTTAGGAAGTTTCTCCTCAACTCCAGGTTGCATCTCTCCTCGATTAGTTCCTATCCATGGTTTCTTGTCCTGCCTTCTGGTGCTTCTGAGAATAGGTTGTCCCCCTCTTCTTAGGGGCAGCCCCTCAAATACTGGACGATGGCTATCACGCCCCCCTTAGTCCTTCTTTTCCCTAGACTAGCCAAACCCAAACTGTTCATATGTTTTAGCCTGGAGGCCTTCAAACATCTTAGTTGCTCTTCTCTGCACTTTTTCCAAAGTCTTAACATCTCCACATTGCTACGGGGTGACCAAAACTGGATGCAGGATTCCAGGTGTGGTCACCACATCCAAAAGAGTATTCTGGAGAGCAGGAGATGGCAACCTCTTTTCTAAGTAAGATGTTCCCCACTACGACTTGTATCAACCCCAACCTCCATGTATGTCCAAGGATGACTATGAGGGAAATATGCCAGTGAAAACATCCGGAGGACAATCCTAGATTTGATGACCACGGTAGATAACACCAAACCACCTCTCTGAATCATAGCCCACCTTTATATTAAGTCCGCTGGGAAAACCACAGAAAGTAGGTTAACTGAAGGCAGGGAGGATGGAGGGGTGAGGAAAGACACGGCCCCCTTTCTCAACACAATTCCCTCAAATGAAATCATGCCTCATTATTTTTTTTTCCACCCCGTATGGAGGCCACTCACCCTTCGTTACAGCAGAGCAATTGCCTAGCACAGAGCACCTCCACGGTCAGGATGAGACCCACTGGGCTGGAGCTCCTGATTGAAAGAGGCAGAACAAAAGTTGGGAAGGGGAGAGAAGGGTGAATCAGCAAGAGAGACACCGAAGTCATCCGGTTCCCCCCACTTTTTCCCGACAATACCCGAGGCTGGGAACTTGCCCGTCCACAGGAAAACTAGGTCACCTGGTCAAAAAAAGTTTGCAGAAAAAGAACAACATTGTAAAAAAAACAATAATATTTATCCTGACCTAATTGAGTCATAACTCCATTAAGTCTTGGGAGGTGGGAGGATGGGAGGGTGTCAGTGGCTTTGGCTATATTAAATAATGTGATTTGGCTCAGTGGAGGTGGAGCTACGAGGACAAAGCTGGGAGATTATGACGGCTCCGGAGAAGTTGCTTATGCAACATGGGGAGGGGGAGGAGAATGGCTACAACGGAGCAGAAATCTCCTCCAAATCCAGGGCAACAATGTAGGCCAGAGTCAGAACAGGAATGGATGGGTCTCCAAGGAAGACCACCACCCCCAATAGGGTCTTGGGCCAACACATTTTTCTTTCATAAGAAGCAGTCCTCCTGGCAACGTTCTTCCAAAATTGGTTTATCAATAGCAATAGCATTAGACTTATCTACCGCTTCATAGGGCTTTCAGCCCTCTCTAAGCGGTTTACAGAGTCAGCATATTGCCCCCAACAACAATCCGGCGTCCTCATTTTACCACCTCGGAAGGATGAAAGGCTGAGTCAACCTTGAGCCGGTGAGATTTGAACCGCTGAACTGCAGATAGCAGTCAGCTGAAGTGGCCTGCAGTACTGCACTCTACCCACTGCGCCACCTTGGCTCCTTATCATCCAACTTCTGAAGCTTTCTAGGCCTCGATTTCTCTATGATGGAAAATGATCATCAGTGGGTGGAACGATGGGTTGGCTGATTAAGAGCCAAGGTGGCGCAGTGGTTAAATGCAGCACTGCAGGCTACTGCTAGATCAGCAGGTCAGGGGTTCAAATCTCACCGGCTCAGGGTTGATTCAGCCTTCCATCCTTCCGAGGTGGGTAAAATGAGGACCCAGATTGTTGGGGGCAATATGCTGACTCTCTGTAAACCGCTTAGAGAGGCCTGAAAGCCCTATGAAGCGGTATATATGTCTACTGCTATTGCTATTACTGCTATTGATTATTTAGGGAAGACCAGAAAATTTGCAGCTCAGGGATGGACTGTGAGGTTCTTGGTGTTCTCTGAGCTGGGCTGCTTTCTCGCAGATGTTTCATGACCCAACTAGGTAGCATCATCAGTACCAAAAAGAAGTGGGATCTGCAGAGAGGAGGAGGAGGAGGACTATGGGGTCCTTGGTGCTCCCTTAGCTTGGTTTTCTTCCTTGCAGATGTGAAACATTTTCTTGCAGACGTGAAACATCTTCAAGAGAACAACCAAGCTCCGAGAAAACCAAGGATCCCACATTTAGGGGGCAACTGGGTAGTTTCCAGATGTTGCTTGACTGGCAGTGCTGAGATAATACAAACAATGCTGGGGGAACTTCTAGAGGGCCACCACGTCCTCCGATTCAACTTTAGACCTGTAAACCTCTCAGGTCTGGCTTTCAAATGAGATGTGTTTAGAAATTAACTTTTCAAAGTACTACTCCCTTTCAAAGAAAATGTCATTTCACCCTGCTTACCACCCTACTTTTGACAAGAGGAGCCGAGGTGGCACAGTGGTTAGAGTGCAGTATTGCAGCCACTTCAGCTGACTGCTTAGCTGCAGTTTGGCGGTTCAAATCTCACCGGCTCAAGGTTGACTCAGCCTTCCATCCTTCCAAGGTGGGTGAAATGAGGACCCGGATTGTTGTTGGGGGCAATAATGCTGACTCTGTAAACCGCTTAGAGAGGGCTGAAAGCTCTATGAAGCGGTATATAAGTCTAACTGCTATTGCTATTGCTATTGCTATGATCCTTGCCAGAACAGGAGCCGGCCTCCGCCCCTCCCCCCCTCTGGTCTCTTTTCCAAGACAGGTCCCTGCTCCCTTAGCAATGAAGGAGAAGAGCAGGCGCATCTCTTCAACTTGGCCTTCTAAATGCCCAGCCGTGATTTCCTTTTTCATCTGGCGTTTAATGAGTAATGCTGGTTTAATTATTTATGCTTAAGAGGCTACATGGCTGTCTTCTACGTTGCCTTGGGGGGGGTCTTTCAAAAAGTTGGCCCCGGAATATCTTAAGTTAGGCTAACGTTGTCCGAGGAATTCTCAAGCGATCTCTTTTGGATCCTCTCCAGGAGAAATGTCAAAAATCATCCCAAAAGTGCTTTCTTCAAGATTTTCTGGCTTTTCATTTTTGTAAAACAATTTTTTAAAAAAATCTCATACCTACATTTACAAGTATACATTCTCACAGCTGCTATTCACATTGTGCTTTAACACTTTTACGCATTCATTTTTCCATATACAAAATTAAAACATATAATCGGGATTGCTTTGCTTACCATCCCATACACCACAACCCTACTTTCCTTTCCTCCCTCCCTCCCTTCTTCTCTACTTCCTTCTTTCCTCCTCTCCTTTCCCTTTCCTTCTTCCCCTTCCTCTCCCCTCCTCCTCCTCTTCCCCTTCATTCCCTCTCTCCTCCTCTTCCTATCCCTCCCTAACTTTCTGGCTTTTCTTTGGGGAGGTTTCGCTTCTCATCCAAGAAGCTTCTTCAGAGCTCCAAGAATCTTGGATGAGAAGTGAAACCTCTTCAAAGAAAATCCAGAAGATCCAGATGCCTCTTCAAAGAAGCACCTTTGGGACAACCATGACCTGTAGGACGGAGAACCTCCATAGGATCGAAAGTACCACTAAATCTACTCACTCCATCTAACCTCCACAGAGGCTTCTGCTCAGGGGCAGGGCACCCAACAGATCGTTTAATTCCCAAAATTGCCACTTAGATAGGATTTGTAGAAACTTGTGGGAAAGTGGTTTAAGTTTTTGATGCGTTATTATTCAATTTGACACCCTGGAGCTGGCAGTCAAATTGGGCACCAAGCAATTTCCCAAGACAAACTTTTGACAACATTGGAAAACTGTTTTGATTTCACCTCCACCTAATCTGCTCCTTTCTTCAGCCAAGACTAACTCATGATGTTGTTTCTGCCTTAATCCCTCTTAGAAATGTGTAGGGAGGAAACCTTCTACTGTTTGCCCCCCCCCCCACTAACCTAACGTTGACTTTAGCTGTAGAAGAAATAGGTCACCGACCAAAGGAATAATGAATGGGCATGATTAAGCAGATGCTAAAGAGGGCTCGGTGAGTGGCAGACCTTCTGATGGAAAGTGGGGTACCGTGTCCAGTCTCACAGGTGCCACACTGGGAAACGCTGAGAGAGAGAGGAGAGAGAGAGAGAGAGAGAGAGAGAGAGAGAGGGAGAGGGAGAGGGGGAGGGAGGGAGAGAGAGAGAGAGAGAGAGGGAAGGAGGGAGGGGGGAGGGGGAGAGAGAGAGAGGGAGGGAGGAAGGGAGAGAGGGAGGGAGGGAGAGAGAGGGAGGGAGGGAGAGAGAGAGGGAAGGAGGGAGAGAGAGAGGGAGAGAGAGAGGGAGGAGGGGAGGGAGGGGGAGAGAGAGGGAGGGGAGGGAGAGAGGGAGGGAGGGAGAGAGAGAGGGAGGATAGGAGAGAGGGAGGGAGGGAGAGAGGGAGAGAGCAAGAGAGGGGGAGAGAGAGGGAGGGAGAGGGAGGGAGAGAGAGAGGGATGGAGGGAGGGAGAGAGGGGGAGAGAGAGGGAGAGAGAGAGAGGGAGAGAGAGAGGGAGAGAGGGAGGGAGGGAGGGAGAGAGAGAGGGAGGGAGGGAGAGAGAGAGGGAGAGAGAGGGAGAGTGGGAGAGAGAGGGAGAGAGGGAGGGAGAGAGAGAGAGGGAGAGAGGGGGGATAGGGGGGGGAGAGAGAGGGCGGGAGGGAGAGAGAGAGAACATTTAAACACTAGGGAGTGGAGATCAGATGGGCCAACTCTATTGAGCCAAAACCAGAATCGGTCAACAACTCATCTAAACAATGCTGAGGATTGAAGATTCATTTCCTGGTTCCTCTGTCGGATTCACCCACGGGGATCCGCCTCTCCAAGAAATGAAACATCAAGGGGATGTTTCAACATCAACATCAACATCAAGGATGGCCTCATTCCACTGCCCAGTTATGAAAGCAGGCCAGAAGAAAAGGGGGTCACCAAGCATCTATTGAGGATCCTGTAATGGAGAAGATGCCCCAGCTGTGAGACTTTCATAACCGCTGGAGAGGAACAGCAGGACCATAAAGCTGAGGGCTGCGGAAACAAAGAACCGCTGGAAACCGCTGGGCCTTCCAGTTGAGAAGGAGAAAGAGTGCAAAAAGATGGGTTCCATTAAGACGTCCTTCTCTTCAGCAGCCTGTGGAATTCTATAATTATGGCTTCTAAATGCTTTCCCAACATACGCGGCAGATCAGAATCTATTCTAGCTTTGAGTTGGCTTCATTCATTGCAATCCAGCCGGCAGGTTTAAGCTCCAGCCAGGCTTTGCAAGAGGGTTGAAACTAAACCATTGTGGGTTCTC
This sequence comes from Thamnophis sirtalis, assembly GCF_051295495.1. Classification (NCBI taxonomy): domain Eukaryota; kingdom Metazoa; phylum Chordata; class Lepidosauria; order Squamata; family Natricidae; genus Thamnophis; species Thamnophis sirtalis. The sequence continues at coordinate 1,671,548 of NW_028261394.1, read as the reverse complement.
TAACCCTGGAGATTATTAAGAAGAGTCCATGGTCTGAAATTGTATAGAGCCTCCTGCTTCAGCAAGAGGTTGGACTAGAAGACCTCCAAGGTCCCTTCCAAAGATGTGGTTTGGTGCTATCTACCCTGGTCATCAAATCTAGGATTGTCCTCCGGATGTTTCCACTGGCATATTTCCCTCATAGTCATCCTTGGACATACACGGAGGTTGGGGTTGATACAAGTCGTAGTGGGGAACATCTTACTTAGAAAAGAGGTTGCCATCTCCTGCTCTCCAGAATACTCTTTTGGAATGTGGTGACCACACCTGGAATCCTGCATCCAGTTTTGGTCACCCCGTAGCAATGTGGAGATGTTAAGACTTTGGAAAAAGTGCAGAGAAGAGCAACTAAGATGTTTGAAGGCCTGCAGGCTAAAACATATGAACAGTTTGGGTTTGGCTAGTCTAGGGAAAAGAAGGACTAAGGGGGACGTGATAGCAGTCGTCCAGCCTTTGAGGGGCTGCCCCAAAGAAGAGGGGGACAACCTATTCTCAGAAGCACCAGAAGGCAGGACAAGAAACCATGGATAGGAACTAATCGAGGAGAGATGCAACCTGGAGTTGAGGAGAAACTTCCTAACAGTGAGGAGAGTTAATCTGTGGAACAACTTGCCTCTAGACGTTGTGGGTGCTCCATCACTGGAGGTTTTCAAGAAGAGACTGGACAGCCATTTGTCTGAAATGGTGTAGGGTCTCCTGCTTGAGCAGGGGGCTGGACTAGGAGACCTCCAAGGTCCCTTTCAGTTCTATTCTGATTGATTGATTGATTGATTGATTGATTGAAAAAGTATAGGGTCTCCTGCTTGAGTAGAGGGTTGGACTAGAAGACCTCCTAGGTCCCTTCCAGCTCTATTCTGATTGATTGATTGATTGATTGATTGAAATGGTATAAGATCTCCTGCTTGAGCAGGGGGCTGGACTAGGAGACCTCCAAGGTCCCTTTCAGTTCTATTCTGATTGATTGATTGATTGATTGATTGAAATGGTATAGGGTCCCCTGCTTGAGTAGAGGGTTGGACTAGAAGACCTCCTAGGTCCCTTCCAGCTCTATTCTGATTGATTGATTGAAATGGTATAGGGTCCCCTGCTTGAGCAGGGGGCTGGACTAGAAGACCTCCTAGGTCCCTTCCAGCTCTATTCTGATTGATTGATTGATTGATTGACATGGTCTAGGGTCTCCTGCTTGAGCAGAGGGTTGGACTAGAAGACCTCCTAGGTCCCTTCCAGCTCTATTCTGATTGATTGATTGATTGATTGACATGGTCTAGGGTCTCCTGCTTGAGCAGAGGGTTGGACTAGAAGACCTCCAAGGTCCCTTCCAGCTCTATTCTGATTGATTGATTGATTGCAATGGTATAGGGTCTCCTGCTTGAGCAGAGGGTTGGACTAGAAGACCTCCAAGGTCCCTTCCAGCTCTATTCTGATTCTGAACTCCCTTATTTTGGTAAACGTAGAGTATTATCCAGTTTTTGTTTCCCCAGCAAAAGAGAGACTTTCTATCTCTCACGCACAAAGAGCTTCTAGGAAGCCTGTTGGAACCTCAAACTGACCTCATCCCTGGATGGAGATGAAGTCACCGAGATGTTGCAGTGGAATTAGAGTTTGACTCCAGGAAGATGATTTAAGGAGGGAGCAAAGAGCCACTCCTCCCTCCTTCTAAACAGTTTGCATTTTGGGAGGGCAGCCTAAACCGATTTGGGGGACCTGATGGAGCTACATCTTGAGGGGGAAGATGGAAGGAAAGAAAGTGGAAGAGAAAATTAAAATAGCCTCAGTTAAACTTCTGGAATACGGCTCCGTAATAGATTTGCGTCATTAGTCCTTAATCACGTTTCTCCCCACAGGCGAGCTCATTTTCAGACCCCTTAATAAACATGGATTTTCTTCTCCTTCAAGGGGAAAAAAAATTGGTTGTCAACAGGAAGGCTGCGTAAAAGAGGACGCTCACACTTTCCTACGGGGCCAAGAGGAGAAGGAAATACTCAAAGCTTCTCCATTTTTCTTGCTCCAGTTTCTTCTTCCTCCTCCTCCTCCTCCTCCTCCTCCTCCTCCTCCTCCTCCTCCTCCTCCTCCTCCTCCAGTCAGTGTCTCACTGATCAAAGGCCAGGGAGATCTCACTAACATGGCTCAACACCAGTCTAACTAATCAAGGAGAGAAGCAAACTGGAATTCAGGAGAAACTTCCTAAGAGTGAGGAGAGTTAATCTGTGGAACAACTTGCCTCCAGAAGTTGTGGATGCTCCATCACTGGATGTTTTTAAGAAGAGACTGGACAGTCACCTGTCTGAGATGGTATAGGTTCTCAAGCTTGAGCAGGGGGCTGGACTAGAAGACCTCCAAGGTCCCTTCCAGCTCTATTCTATTCTAAAACCTTCGAACAACCAGCAAATAGGTAAAATGCAGAAAGGGGTGAACCATAATAGATGGCTGAGGAGCACCTGGCTTCCAAAAAAACCTTGCTTGAAGACTGGGGGACTCTACAGTTTTTGGAGATTCTTGGCTCAGCCCCATCCTGAGGTCCTCCAGATATACGATCCAGATTTCTGCCCGTTGTACCGGGAGCATGCGGGTAGCTCTAATCGCACCCCAATCCATTTGGGGTTCCCAGTCTGGAGGAGCAAACTTGCCATCAATCTCATGAGTGTGTCTTCTTTTAAGAAATGGAATTACAGAAACCCAGTTCCTCTGAGGGTTTTTTTTCCCAATCTAAAGCTCACTCAATGTGTCACCTGCCTATAATCTTTCCTTATCTTCATCTATGCCAATCCACGGGGAAATCTAAGCATTTCGGAGCCCACTTTTCCTCAATTCACTTCTTTTCGGACTTTTCTTTGGCTGCAATTTTGTTTTCTCCCGTCCTTGGAAAACTTCATTGCAGAACTTTTAACTTGACTTTTAAAGAATTGCACTCGGATTTGCAGATTTTATTTGGCAAATAGAAGTTAGAATGCCAACCAAATGAGTCTAGGCATCTTTTCCCTCAATTCCCGGGGCCTACAGCTCAGATGCTGTTTATTTAGTTGACCAGGAACAAACAAATTTTAGATTATTTCTTTGACCAGACTTTCCAAAAACAGGCAGATGGGTTTAAAAAAACGGCGGCTGCTTTCTACGTCTTAGCTCATGCACTGTTTTGTGTATCACGCCCAACAATAATCACACAACCAGTAGCCATTTTAAAAAAAAACCCTAAGCATCGCGTTTCTTAAATGCATTTATTTTTTTTCCGCCCTGGTAGAACTGTTTCAAAGTGGGAAACGCTTGGTGCATATAATCCCATTGTCGGGTCTAATTTACTCCTAAGTTTGCAACATTTATGAAGGGGAAAATGCTTATTGCTGGGCTTTTTAATACCAGTCCGGGTGTGTTTAGTGAAAGGCCAGGAAATATGATCTGCTCCCTGGGTCCTTTTTCATGAGGTCATAGCAAAAAAATTGTTCTCATGAAGTGGAAGGAAATAGCCTTGGGGCTCGATGTCATGGAGACAGCGATGAGGTAGCTACTGAGAGGAGAGAGTGTGGCTTTTATAACACAATCACAGCGTTTCACTCGGAATCAGCAGAGGGAAGGGCGAGGGATGGCGAGAGCCACCCGTTTCGCTGGTTTGAAAATTTTCACTGCTTTAACGTTCTCTTTGCAAACCCAATTCAGGCTTGGGGAATGCTTCGAAAACCCCACAAGTTCTCCAAATAGGACAGTCTGCTCACCGTAAGCCTGATCCAAAGGGCACCAGCATTGGGGAAAGAATGCCCAGAAATGCCACAGACGGTGGGAAAATCTTTGCCAAGGCTGATGGAGGCTTTAAAGGGAGGAGGTGTAATCCAGAGAAGAATTAGACTTGGGGGTCAGCTCCTGTGCCCCTCATGTGATGCCAGGGTGGGATTTTCTGCAGGAAGAAGGAAAACGTGGTTCCCGAAATATATTTCGCCCTTTCTAGGTCTGGATTCGAACCAAGATATGCTACTGCAGAGTTGGTTGGAAGCTGGCAATGCCAGACAGATTTAGCCTGATGGTGCTGGAATAATAGGGGCTAACATCTCTTCTGAGGCCCCTTCGAGTCTCAGTCTCTCTCTCTCTCTCTCTCTCTCTCTCTCTCCCTCCCTCCATCTCTCTCTGTGTCTGTGTCTGTCTCTCTGTCTCTCTCTGTCTCTCTCTGTCTCTCTCTCTCTGTCTCTCTCTCTCTCTGTGTCTGTCTCTGTCTCTCTCTCTCTGTGCCTGTGTCTGTCTCTCTCTCTCTGTCTCTCTCTGTCTCTGTCTCTGTCTCTCTTTCTCTCTCTCTGTCTCCCTCTGTCTCTCTCTCTCTCTCTGTCTGTCTGTCTCTGTCTCTGTCTCTCTCTCTGTCTCTCTGTCTCTGTTTCTTTGTCTCTCTGTGTGTCTGTCTCTGTCTCTCTGTCTGTGTGTGTGTGTGTGTGTAAGAGAGAGAGAGACAGAGAGAGAACAATTGGCCCTATTTGCATTTGCAAGGGGGTTTGGGGGGAATTGAGGGGAACGGAATGCCTCTAGCAGACCGTTCCATCTCCCCAAACTGCTCTGAAAAGCTCTCCCCCAAAATTGGGTGTGTGTGTGTGTGTGGCCTACCCCCCCTGCCAACCCCTCCAGCCAGGCCCAGCCTGATGGGCACCTTGAGGGCCCAGAATTTGCAGGCTCCCCTCCTACCAACTGCACACACTCCCCTGCATGCCCACGGTTTCCTTTCTTTCTTTTTCAATCGCAAGAGGGACGCTTGTCCCTCCAATGGCCACCCAAGGACAGGGAGAAAGAAGAATGCTGTGCCTTCAAAGCAAAGTCAGAGCAAAGAGGGGTCTTGAGAACGGGACGCCACAAGGATGCGACACGCCAGCGCCCGAGGAGAGCTGCAGGCTTGCAGGCCGAGCTGTGATATCCTCCGAGGCCGTTTTCTGGCCATCACTCAACTTCTGAAGTGGCCGTTAAGTGCGCCTAAATGCCTCTCCTTGAGAGGCCGAGAAAATCTCTCCGTCTTCCTCTCTGATGCTTTCTTGGCTCGGGGATTGTTTTCCATCCCCACTTTATGGAGAGCCATCCAGGCTCCGCTGCCAGCTCATCGCAGCTCTCGTTTTAGTGGCCAATTAAAGCGGCAGAGATGTGCCTGAGCAAAAATTTAGTGCGTCATTCAAGCTGGAGCGCTCAAGCCCCACCGCTTATCCTGGTTTACTCCCTCTCCTCCGAGGGACACACGGCCTCGCCCGAGCCTGGCTTGGCGAGGAGGGTGGACTCACTGAAGTCAGGCGGATATCTAGAGATCCCCTCCTCTACCCAATCTGAGAGCACCTCCTACCATCCCACAGATTCCCCTAGGATGGGAATTGGCTTTGGGCCACGGGTGCAATTCATTTTTTTGGGGGGGGGTTACTGTTTCTGTGGGCGTGGCTTGGTGGGCGTGGCAGGGGAAGGACACTGCAAAGCCCCCATCCCCTCCCCACTCTGGGACCAGCCAGGGGTGGCTTTTACCGGTTCTCCAAACTACTCAAAATGTCCACTACTGGTTCTCCAGAACCTGTCCGAGCCTGCTGGATTTCACCCCCCGCTTTGGGCCCATTTCTGCTCTGCCTACCCAACTATAGCAATAGCAATAGCATTTAGACTTATATACCGCTTCATAGGGCTTTCAGCCCTCTCTAAGCGGTTTACAGAGTCAGCATATCGCCCCCAACAACAATCCGGGTCCTCATTTCACCCACCTCAGAAGGATGGAAGGCTGAGTCAACCCTGAACCGGTGAGATTTGAACAGCCGAACTGCAGAATTGCAGTTAGCTAAAGTAGCCTGCAGTGCTGCACTCTAACCACTGCGCCACCTCGGCTCTACTGGCAGCTTCCACCCAGGGGGCAAAGTTTGGGTGTTAGGGAGGAAGAGAGGACAACAGAGGGATAGGATCGAGATCATGTGAGCTGTTGGTACCGCTTTATAAGAATATAATAACAGCGTTGGAAGGGACCTTGGAGGTCATCTAATCCAACCCCTTGCTCAGGCAGGAAACCCTACACCACTTCAGACAAATGGCTCTCCAACATCTTCTTAAAAACTTCCAGTGTTGGAGCATTCGCAACTTCTGGAGGCAAGTCGTTCCATTGATTAATTGTTCTCACTATCAGGAAATTTCTCCTCAGTTCTAAGTGGCTTCTCTCCTTGATTAGTTTCCACCCATTGCTTCTTGTTTTACCCTCAGGGGCTTTGGGGAATAGCTTGGCTCCCTCTTCTTTGTGGCAACCCCTGAGATATTGGAAGACTGCTATCATGTCTCCCCTGGTCCTTCTTAAACTAGACATCCCCAGTTCCTGCAACCATTCTTCATATGTTTTAGCCTCCAGTCCCCTAAAGGTTTGGAATACGGCATCCAGTTTTGGTCACCACAATTTAAAAAAAGATGCTGAGACTCTAGAAAGAGTGCAAAGAAGAGCAACAAAGATGATTAGGGGACTGGAGGCTAAAACATGCGAAGAACGGCTGCAGGAATTGAGTGTCTAGTTTAACGAAAAAAGAACTAGGGATGACAAGATAACATCTTCCAGTATTTGAAGGCCTGCCACCAAGAAGAGGAGGTCAAGCTATTCTCCGACGCACCTGGAGGCAGGACAAGAAGCAACAGATGGAAACTCATCAAGGAGAGAAGCAACTTGGAACTAAGCAGAAATTTCCTGACGAGGACAATTAGCCAGTGGAACAGCTTCTCACCAGAGGTTGTGGATACTCCAACACTGGAGGTTTTTAAAAAGGGACTGGACAGCATAAATACCATCAACATAGAATGGAGTTTGCTCAGAAGCGGAAATACACCAATGAGAGGAAGAGAGGGAAACAGAGTAGAGAAGAAAGATAGGAAGAGAGGGATAGGAGAGAGGGTAAGGGGGGAAGATGAGGAGGATAAGGAGGAGTGGAATGAAGAGAGAGGAGAAGGAGAAAGGGAGGGGAAGTAGAGTAGGAAAGGATGATGGAGGGAAGAAAGGATGTAGAAGAGTGGGAAACAGAGGAGAGAAGAAAGATAGGAAGAGGGGGATAGGAGAGAGGGTAAGGGGGGAAGATGAGGAGGATAAGGAGGAGTGGAATGAAGAGAGAGGAGAAGGAGAAAGGAAGGGGAAGTAGAGTAGGAAAGGAGGATGGAGGGAAGAAAGGAGGTAGGAGAGAGGCAGAAGAAAGAGGTATATGGAGAGCAGAAGAGCTAATAATGGGTTTTTATCTTTCTGGGCGTTGATGGCAAGAGGAAGTGATGTAATTGCTACTTAATACAATAGGATATTGGCTATGTAATAGTATACATGTGATTGTATGTTATGAAAATGGAAAATAAAAAAGTATATTTTAAAAAGGAACTGGAGAGGCATTTTTCTGAACTTGAGCAGGGAGTTGGACTAGAAGACCTTCAAGTCCCTTCCAACTCTGTTATTCCGTTAAGATTTACACCTGTATTGTGATTTGGGGTGTTTTACAGGGAAAGCCATCATCTCCTCAAAGCAGAAAAGTCAAATATTTCATGTCAATGCAGGGAGCAAGCAGTGAATCTTTTATGGCTGTGGGTTGCAAACCCACCCCCCAAATAAATGAAATGAAACCTCACTTTTTTCCAGGGTCCCAACCCCTTTATCCTGGCGAAGAAGCAGGGGAGAAAGAAGAGAGGACTTACATGAGGGACCATCCGAGATAGATGGAGGTGCTACCCCAGTACATCGGATTCTCCGTGACACTGAAGGGGAAGGAAGTCACCTTCGTCTCCATAAGAATCCCAAAATAGTCTCCTGGAAAGGAAAGAGGACAAACCGTTGAGACAATCAAGGAATCGCTTCGCTGGATCCGATTAGAGGCCTCTTCCCACGGCAACCAGTTTGAGTGGCATTGATGGGTCCAACAAACACCAAAGATCTGGAGAAGGTTGACCACGGAGGTCCACCATCACAATGCAACTGCAAAAGTCCTTTCCCATCCCTGCTATTTGGGCCCTTCGTCCAAATTTTGCCCAAACCTTATGATTCTTGATGAATGTATCTTGTCCTTTTATGTACACAGAGAGCAGAAGCAACAAAGAGAAATTCCTTGTGTGTCCAATTACACTTGGACAATGAAGAATTCTATCCTGCAGCACTGCAGGCTACTTCAGCTGACTGCAGTTCTGCAGTTCGGCTGTTCAAATCTCACCGGCTCAGGGTTGACTCAGCCTTCCATCCTTCCGAGGTGGGTGAAATGAGGACCCGGATTGTTGTTGGGGGCAATATGCTGACTCTGTAAGCCACTTAGAGAGGGCTGAAAGCCCTATGAAGCGCTATATAAGTCTAAGTGCTATTGCTATTGCTAGAGTGCTGTACTGCAGCCACTTCAGCTGACTGTTATCTGCAGTTCAGCGGTTCAAATCTCACCGGCTCAAGGTTGACTCAGCCTTCCATCCTTCCGAGGTGGGTGAAATGAGGACCCAGACTGGGGGGGGCGATATGCTGACTCTGTAAACCGCTTAGAGAGGGCTGAAAGCCCTATGAAGCGGTATATAAGTCTAACTGCTATTGCTAACTGCTATTGCTATTGCTATCCTATCCTATCCTACTCTATTCCATTATTTCTATTCTATTCTAATTTTCTATTTCTATTATTTCTATTTCTATTTCTATTTCTATTTCTATTATTTCTATTTCTATTTCTATTTCTATTTCTATTTCTATTTCTATTTCTATTTCTATTTCTAATTCTAATTCTAATTCTAATTCTAATTCTAATTCTAATTCTAATTCTATGTTATGGTATTCGCAAGTTGTTTGCAACCAAAACAATAAAGGAAGATGCTTAGAAGTAACTTTGTGTGTCTCCCTTGTATTTTGGGGGTTTTATTTGGAGTTTGGCACAAACTTACAAATTGGACATGACTCAGCCAGCTGCAGAAATTGTCAGGCAAGGCTGAACAATCATACCGGTGGATAAAACTTTTTTTTTTGTCATCTCATTACCCCACTGAGCTGCCTTTGGCAATCAAGGGAGGCAGCGGGGGAGAGAGAGAGAAATTCCAGAGCTCCAGAATGGCTTTTTGACAGGGTAGGAAGCTGTGGAAATTGCCAATCTGACCCAGGTACCGATTACTAATAAATTATTGCACTCTGCTCACTGGTGCTTGAAACACGTTGTTACCAGCAATTAAGGGCCCCGGTTTTATAAAGAAGTGTCAACTACAGTTCAAGGGAAGGGGGCCAGGAGAGAAATAAATTGGTTTCCATTTGATATGACTCATGCTAAGAGCCATAACTTTAAAAAGAAACGTCCCCCCCTCCCCAGTTTTTTTTTAAAAGCAATTTAGAAGCTGTGACACTCACTTTGCCCTGCAGAAGTAATTCAGTTGCATTCCTGTATACTTATTTTTTTTCCCAAAAGTGAGGCATTTTGTTTTCCACGGGCCCAGATTTTTTGGAAAAGGTGGCTTGATAAGACTCTTGGATTCTCTTCTCCCCCCCTTCTCTGCCACCCCCAGCTCCAGGTCTGGAGCTTCTTCACCCCATGAAGCAAGGTGGAAGCAAAAACTAGGATCTAATGCTTGCTAGAAACAAATCAGAGCTGAGGGACATGGAGCCTCTCTCTCTCTCTGTCTCTCTCTCTCTCTGTCTCTCTCTCTGTCTCTCTCTCTGTCTCTCTCTCTGTCTCTCTCTGTCTCTCTCTCTGTCTGTCTGTCTCTCTCTCTCTCTGTCTCTCTCTCTCTCTGTCTCTCTCTCTCTGACCCTCTGACTCTCTCTCCCTCTCTCTGCCTCTCTCTGTCTCTCTCTCTGTCTGTCTGTCTGTCTGTCTCTCTCTCTGTCTGTCTGTCTCTCTCTCTCTGTCTCTCTGTCTCTCTCTCCGTCTCTCTCTCTGCCTCTCTCTCTCTCTCTGCCTCTCTCTCTCTGTCTCTCTCTCTCTGTCTCTCTCTCCCTCTCTCTGACTCTCTCTGCCTCTCTCTCTCCCTCTCTCTGCCTCTCTCTTTCTCTCTCTGTCTCTGTCTGTCTCTCTGTCTGTCTGTCTATCACTCTCCGTCTCTCTCTCTCTCTCTGACTCTCTCTCTCTCTCTCTTCTTATATACAGAATACCAGAATTGGAAAGGACCTTGGAGGTCTACTAGTCCAACCCCCTGCCTAGGCAGGAAACCCTACACCACTTGTGTTTCCTACACTATGTGTCAGGGTTCCAAATAGCATCCAAAATTAAATCAGGGTCCGAGGCAAAGGATTCCTCAAACTCCCAATTGATGAAGAGAGCCATGTTGGCACATCTGGGAAACCCCGAATCTGAAGGCTTCCCGGTTTTCCCCACCCAGTTGAAAGTTCAAGATCTTGCCCCCCACACCCACAGGTCCATCCCATGGTCCAATCTCCCACTGCCATACTGGCAGTTCCACCCATCCAGTTCCGGTCAGGTGCAGAGGTGCAGAGACAAAGGATGACCTTGGCTTTCTAGAAAGAATGTTGTTATGGCTACCTATCATCTAACTACGTACACACACCCCTCCCATTTTCCCACAAAAGAAAATGCACAGTAGAATAATAGAAAGTGTGATAGGCCAAAGACCCAAAAGAAAAGATGGCTGCAGGCCTGACACCGTATTGGATGACAGAGGGTGCGTGAACGTATGATCCCATCAGAACCATGATAGCTTGGCTAGTTTCTAAAAGGGTTGGATCAATTCATGAAGTCCTGGGGATCATCAGCTTTGAGGTCACAGAGATGGCCTTTGAAGGTGGGCTTCCTTGGGCAGTAGGGTGGTCAACCGTTGGGGAAAGGGCTACTGGACTAGTGGTTCTCAGTGGTGCTGGCTGCCAGCTTGGCTGGCTTCCAAAGATGAGTTGGGCCAATTCATGGAGATCCTGGGGATCGGCCGATCTTAGCCTTGATGGCAGGAGAATGGCTCCTGAAGGCCACTGCTGAGAGCCTGGTGGGCCTCCTTGTGCAGCTGGTTGACCACTACTGGATGAGATGGGCCAGAGTTCCAATCCAGCAAGGCACCGCTTACATTCTTCTATTTTTAGCATGACATCCAACCGAGGAGAAGTCTTCAGGACGTCTTCCTCCAAAATTGCAATCCTTCTGGACAGAAGAATTGAGACTGAGGCAGAAGACAACAATCCTTCCAAGCTGGACTCCACTTGACTAAGTCATGCCTTTAAAGGGAGGGAGGGAGGGGGGGATTTGGGTAGTTGTTGTTTCTTTCCTGAATGGGATGGATTGAAGTCTCCAGCTGCTTCAAACCAGTCCTGAGGAATGTTGGAAGATCACATGGTCTGAATGGTGGGAGGTGAAAGAAGGAGGGTCATCTTTAAAAGAGAAAAAGCCGTAGGAAGTTTTTAATCCCTCCAAGGGTTGGAACCAAGTGGGACAAAGGCATTTTGCTCCCGAGGGAGTCAACATCATTCCTGTTTTATCATGGGAAAATGGCTCTCCTAACCACACAATGTTACATCTTCCTACACAAACACACGTTTTGGGAATGGCTGCTTCACCCCCAGCGAATTGCAAATCTTGCATCTCTCCTTTCCGCCTCCCAATTCCAGTAAAAACCCAACAACAGGTGCCTCTTTCGAAGTTGTATAGCGAGGAATACAAAAAGCCAAGGAAATAAAGTTAGCATGGATTTGTGTTTGTGTTATATGTGCTGGAGATGTTCTTTTGTCCTCTTTCTGTTCTCTCTGCGCCCCCCCCCCCTCAATTCCAAATTGCGCACAGCTGTGTTGGTCCATCTGGAGGAAGAGACAGATGGGAAATTACTTTTCCCCTTTCATGGGAGGGCAAATCAAAAAGCCGCAAGAGGAAGCTTGTGAGTTTGTCGAAAACTCATCGCAAAGCAGCAAGATATAAAAAGGGGGGAGGGGTAGAGATATCTGGATGGGATTAAAAAAAGGTGGAGAATCTTATTAGTTATTTATTTATTTATTTATTTATTTGTTTGTTTGTTTGTTTGTTTGTTTGTTTGTTTATTTATTTGTCTTGTATGCTGCCCACTCCCGAAGGACTCCGGGCGGCTCACAATAGACAAGGGAAGGGGGATAAATAGGCAAAGACAACACTTTAAAAAACGCAACATTCACAGTTTCCGTGGTGCTGGATGTTTCGCAAGCCCCCCGGCCTGCTGGAGCAGCCAGGACTTGGTGGCTTTGCGGAAGGCCGGGAGGGTAGTAAGGGTCCGGATCTCTACGGGGAGGTCGTTCCAGAGGGCTGGAGCTGCAACAGAGAAGGCTCTCCCCCGGGGAGTCGCCAGCCGGCATTGGCTGGCAGATGGAATCCGGAGGAGACCTAACCTGTGAGATCTAATCGGTCTGAGGGAGGTAATCGGCAGGAGGCGGTCTCTCAGGTACCCAGGTCCGATGCCATGTAGGGCTTTATAGGTAACGACCAACACCTTGAAGCGGGTCCGGAGACTAATGGGTAGCCAGTGCAGCTCGCGGAGGATAGGTGTGACGTGGGTGTATCTGGGTGCACCTACAATCGCTCGCGCGGCTGCGTTCTGGACTAACTGAAGTCTTCGGACACTCTTCAAGGGCAGCCCCATGTAGAGCACGTTACAGTAATCTTGCAATAAGAATCTTGCAATAAGAAGCAAAGCCGTAAAGCCACCAAGACTTGGCTGTTCCGGCAGGCCTGGGGCTGTTGATCAATGTCCAGCCCCACCTACACTGAATGGATGATGTGCAATTTTGATTATGCACTTTTATTTTAAAATTTTAAATGTTTTTTTATCTGTCTGTAAGCCGCCCAGAGTCCCTAGGGAGTGGGCGGCAGACAAATTTTATTAAGTTGGAAATTGCAATGGGTCAACAAGTGGACATGGCAGAGACGGAAGAATCAAGAGAGAAATTGTTTCTGCTGAAGAAAATAAATTTATTTTCCCCCACCGGGAAATGGGGCCATTTCATCCCCCTTGGAGGTGAATGGTAAATCCATACCAAACAATGGGTTGATTCCTTCTTGGTGGGTGAGATCCTGATCCAGAATGAACCGATAAAGGTCCAGGGTTGGGAAAGAGAAGCAGTGGCTGACCATTCTGAGGGACACAGTTAGATGGCCTCAAGGGTTCTCAAGTAAGCATTGCCTCACTGGAACTTCCTACCGCAGAATGTCATGGAGGGACGTCACTTGGATGCCTTGACAGAAGACAAGTGGGATGCAGAGCAGTTGGCCCTTAACAGACACTCCTGGAGAGAAGATAGGGCCTTCCAGATCTAAGAGATTCTGGTCTGGTCCAGATCAAGAGCAAGGGTCTCCAACCTTGGCAACTTTAAGACTTGTGGTCCACAAGTCTTAAAGTTGCCAAGGTTGAAGACCCCTGTCCCAGAGGCCTTCCTTGTGGGACCAAAACAGTGGCTCTACTAAGCCCATCTTCTTCAGTCTTGGAAACTTTAAGAATGAATGGACTCCAACTCCCAGAATTCCCCAGCCAGCATGCATGGACCTCAACCCTTCAGTCAACATGCATGGCCCAAATCTCCAGCTGGCTAGAGAATTCCAGGAGTTGAAGTTCATGGATGCTGGCTGAGGAATTCTGGGAATTGAAGCCCACACCACTTAAAGTGGCCAAGGTTAAGAAGCCCCGAATTATTGGGCTGTGGTCCGAGGCAGCTGTCCTGGTCTCTCAAGAGGAAATGATGGGCACTATACAAAGCATTCTCCTCCTCTGTTAAATCCCCTCTCTAACCGATACCGGAAATGGGTTAGGTCACCATGACATAAACCTTATTGCTGGACTGAATTCCTAGGATAATGGACACGACTTGAAGAGACCTGCATTCACAAGATACGGCTTCTGTTCTCGCCACATCAAAGAGCACAATCTTTTGGGAAATCAAGTAAGCAAAAATTGAGGGACAGCGATGCCCCTCGCCCCGGGATTCTAGGGACACCTATGCCCCCGCTGTCCACTCTGGCCTGGATCTTGGATTAAAATGTCGGTCAAGCAGTTTTCTGGCTGCTTACATATTCACATACGCAGACACAATGGAAGAAAATGGGCCAGCTGAGTACGAGTCCTCGGCTGCGGAGAATCTGCCCCTACTGTGAAGGAAATGGGAAGGACACCTAGCTGTTCTTTAGCGAGAGTGATCACTCAGTGCCAATCTAAACCCGTAGCCTACATTGGAAAATAACCATCTGGCTATTTAAACACGCCGTCCCGAATGTTTGTATTATGTTCTTCCCCCTGTTATGTTATTTTATTTTATTTGTACTTGTAAGCCGCCCTGAGTCCCCCCGCCCCGGGATTGGGCGGCATATAAACCCATTAAATTGACAAATTGCGGAATGAGACAGAGCCAACTCTTCAGCCTATCAATCGCAAAACAAAATGGGGAGGGGGGAATGATTTTTGGGTGGCCAGGGTGGTGTACTCCCCACTGGGTGAGGCAAAGCTCCACGCACCTCTGGGTGGATGCTGAAAAGCTAAGCAGAAAGTATTTGGAGAAGAGACCGCCAGCAGATGTGCTCAGGTAGGACTAGACTGGGAATGGAAGATCTAGCCAGCACAAACTCTAATGAAGGGGGATGAAGGCATTTCCTGGTGAGTTCTTGGGAGGGTTTTTTTGCACACTGCAGAGAGAGGCTCTTTTCCCAGCTTTGCCACTTGAAAATGGATGGATGTCAATAGCAATAGCAGTTAGACTTATATACCGCTTCTAGGGCTTTCAGCCCTCTCTAGCGGTTTACAGAGTCAGCATATCGCCCCCAACAACAATTTGGGTCCTCATTTTACCCACCTCGGAAGGATGGAAGGCTGAGTCAACCTTGAGCCGGTGAGATTTGAACAGCCGAACTGCAGAACTGCACTCAGCTGAAGTAGCCTGCAGTGCTGCATTTAACCACTGTGCCACCTCAACTCCCAGAATTATCCAGTCAGCACACTGGAGAGTTATAAGATGACTGTACTTCAACTCCCAGAATTCCTCAGCCAATAGACTGGAAACTTTACGATGGGTAAAGTTGGTGGAGATGTGGTTTTTCTCACTGGTAATTCCTTGATTAGAGTATTGCTTTCTGCTTTATTGTTTGTCTGGTGTTAATCCATGCTTATCAGGGTATTGGCTGCTGGAAAGGTTGTGTCCTAGTCTTTCTTTCCCTGGCCCGGCTCGGAATTTCGGGAGTCAGAAGTCCACCCATCTTCAAGTTGTTACAGCTGAGAAGCACTGGACTAGAAGATCTTTGGTGTCCCCTCCCCCTCTACAATTCTAAAAGTCACCTCCGTATCATTGAGAAAATGATGTGAATACATCTATGAACTCAGTCATGTCCCACTGAACAATCTTGGACTGACTTCCCAAAACCTCCCACTTCAATATTATATATTGGGGCAGAAAGAGAAAAAAGAAAGAGGGATCAACAGTGGTGTATCCACAGCCACCCAGGACAAAGGATCTGCTTTGATATCTTGGATTTAGCAATAGCAGTTAGACTTATATACCGCTTCATAGGGCTTTCAGCCCTCTCTAAGCGGTTTACAGAGTCAGCATATCGCCCCCAACAACAATCCGGGTCCTCATTTTACCCACCTCGGAAGGATGGAAGGCTGAGTCAACCCTGAGCCGGTGAGATTTGAACAGCCGAACTGCAGAACTGCAGTCAGCTGAAGTAGCCTGCAATGCTGCATTTAACCACTGCGCCACCTCGGCTCTTTCATCCTGCCTTGTAGAGGTCCCCGTGGTCAATTAGCTTTGACTTGGGGCAACTTGGAGAACGTTATCTGTCTGCCTGTATCCACCTAGGTCAGGGGGCCTCCAATCTTGGCAACTTTAAGACTTGTGGACTCCAATTCCTAGAATTCTGGGAGTTGAAGTCCACAGGTCTTAAAAGTTGACAAGATTTGAAGACCCCTGACCTAGGAGAACCTTAGCAATAGCAATAGCAATTAGACTTATCTACCGCTTCATAGGGCTTTCAGCCCTCTCTAAGCGGTTTACAGAGTCAGCATGTCGCCCCCAACAATCTGGGTCCTCATTTCACCCACCTCGGAAAGATGGAAGGCTGAGTCAGCCCTGAGCTGGTGAGATTTGAACCGCCGAACTGCAGAACTGCAGTCAGCTGAAGTGGCCTGCAGTGCTGCATTTAACCACTGCGGCCACCTTGCTGGAGAACGTTGACATCAAGCTACAATCAGGTGACCTTACCTAAAAACGTTCCAATGAACCCCAGGGCGAGGAAGCTGGAGGTCACCAACAGGATGCCCACTGCTATGAGGGTCACGCTGGCATAGTACCCCAAAAGGCAATCCAGCAGTGGCAACTTGGGATGGCTCTTCATCGCTTCTCCGAAGCTGCAAGAGATGGAAAAGAAAGATGGGTTGACGTGACAACAGAAGCCTTCCTCGTTGGGCGTTGCAGGCGGAAGAAAGGAGACTCGGTTAATTACGATCGCTTCACGTGGCTAAACTTTTACTGAAGGACTTTTTAGCAAGATAAAAACAATGGGAATGTTAGAAAGGAAGCAAAGAAAGTAAGATAGAAGCGTGAATAAGTAAGAAAGAAGATAGAACTAGAAAAGAAGATGAAGATGAAAGAAAGAAAGAAAGAAAGAAAGAAAGAAAGAGGAAGGACTGAAGGAAGGAAGGGAAGGAAGGAAGGAAGGAAGGAAGGAAGGAAGGAAGGAAGGGAGGGTGGATTTCCAATCTTTTTAATAGCAGGTATAAAATATTACCTTTTCTCTCTAAGCTTACATAGTAATTTCCTCCTTCCCATAAGCGATCTTTTCTAATCTTCAAACCCATATTTCATTTTTCTCTTTTTTTTCCAGCAAAAAAGTCCAGAAGAAGCATTTTTTTAGAATGAGCATTTTTGCCCTGGCAAACAGAAAACTCAATTTCCTGCCTTGCTTTTAGTTTGCTAAGTGCAAATGTCTTGTTTTCTTTCTGTCTCTCTCTCTCTCTCTCCCTCTCCAAACGCAGCAGACTGATACTAATACCAAACTCAGGTGCTCCGTGCCGCACTTATCCCATCCCTGGAAGGAAAACAAATATTGGATGACAGAACACGTGAGGTGGATGATTTGTAGTGGGGAAGGGGGTGGGGGATCCTTCTGGCAAGATGAGAAGCAAACAGCCCCAAGCCCACCCCAAGGAACAGGTAGGAGCCGCCTCTGGGGTTTCCCACTGTGAAAAACTTCCAGCCCAGGAGGAAACCTTGCAGAGTTGAATTCGATGTCATTATAAACAGGGCTCGCGTTTAATACTCAGCAGTCAGCAGAAGTCTTTCATAATGATTTTCCTATTTCTGATTCTTACTGTTTAGAAAAGTCTGTTGTTATGGAAATGGCTGGTATGTATTGTTATACGAAAGTAAAAAGGTGAGCTTTCACGTTAATATTTTATTCTACTGCACCAAAAGGAGTTGGAAGGCCATGCTTCCTCTGCCCTTTTCCTCCTCTCTTATTGTCATTTTTTATTTTCTTTGCTTTTTCGTTTTTCTTTGCATTTCTGCATTTTATATTTTGATAAATACAGTTATTTTTTGAAACAATCATGCCTTCCTTATTTCTTTCGCTAACTGTATCCGTCAGAGCTACCGACCATCGCTTCATTTTTCTTGGCCTCCCAACCTATTTCACTTGACGTCCGAAACGAATATAGGATAAAGGAGAAAAACGACACTATGAGATCCCTTGGCTTTTTAAGTAGATAAACTACAACGTGGCATTTGAAGAGAAGGCATCTTTCCTAGTGCCCCAATTCTGCCAACACATACCAGCTTCAGGAGCTGGTTCCTCTTTCCTTCCCATCCCTTCGAACCGGCCCCTTGGCTGGTTAATCGATGATGGCAGAGTTGATTGAATGACAGCTTGAAAACAGCGATGGAGGATTGGGACACCTGGCCAGGTCTGCCATCTTCCTTTCGCTGTGAACCCCCCCCCCCCATGCTTGCTCATGGTTCAACTCTTCTGCAAACAAGGAAGGGCCTTCCATTAGCCACCCAAGTCGAGATGCCTGTGTTTTCATGCCAGCCGAAAGTGTTTGCTCAATGGGCCACTTTCTCCCGCAGGCAAGATTGATGGTTTCCTAAACAGAGTTTTGTTTGCCTAACAAGTGAACTCACCTGCACTATTGATAAATAAACCTTTCAGGCGTTCATATCTCTGGCCAACGCTGGTTTCCTAAGTTAACGTCATCGGTTTGGCATCTGGAGTCAATCGGGTTCATGGCAGCTGTTACAATCCTTCTCGGAGAGATGGATCGATCAACCGGGGTCCATTGTTAATATAAACCCACTTTACAGACAGCTGTCTCCCTCTGCTGACTTCATGCCCGTTAAATCAGAGGGAGGGGGGGGGGCTGCTTGGAAGAAACCCATGTGCTTAGCATTAGCAAAAACAAACGATGCAATTTTAAGGGTGCCCATTTTTGGTAACAGGATAAAAAGCACCGCAACCAAACAGCCACATTTAAAATCTTGCAAGTGGCATTCCTCTTTTGATGCTCTGGTCGATCAAACTCCTGCTGAGGAGAGATCTAACAGTTCCTGTTATCTGTAGCCCGATTAAATTCAACTTAAGACTACTGTACTGTGCAACTTGAGGGGCTGCCCTTGGATACGGTTCAGCATCTCCTTTTGGGAGAAGAGCCACTGTCCTCAGACATGGCTCCCAGTCAGTTAAATCCTGTGTCCTTAAGGGGGACTGAGAAACCTGCCTGCTCCATTGTTACCTGCCCTCTATCCTTGCACACCTGAGAAAGGTCTTTCCAGGTGGGAAAGAGTTTCAAGAATGGGATTTCCTCCCCCCCCCCCACCACACACGAAAGAACAGCCTATCTTGAAAACCTGTGGTGTCCCCTTCAGGGTGTCTTTCAGCCTATCTAATGTTCAGTTGATGTGTCATGTGATAGATAGATAAATAGCTAGATAAATAGATAAATAGATAGATAGCTGGATGGGTGGGTGGGTGGGTGGGTAGATAGGATAGGATAGATCAGTGTTTCTCAACCTTGGCAACTTGAAGATGTCTGGACTTCAACTCCCAGAATTCCCCAGCCAGCATTCGCTGGCTGGGGAATTCTGGGAGTTGAAGTCCAGACATCTTCAAGTTGCCAAGGTTGAGAAACACTGGGATAGATGAAAGAGAGGCAGAGAGAGTGAGGAAGAGGGAGAAACAGAGATAGGAGAGAGGGAGAAAGAGGGAGAGAAAGAGGAGAACTAAAGGTAGGAGAGAGGGAGGGAGGGAGAGAGGAGAGAAATAGAGGGAGGAGAGAGGGAGAAGGAGAGGGAGGGAGAGACAGAGGGGGGATAGATGATAGATGAGTAGATAGAGAAATAGAGGGAGGTTCTTGAGTGCAGGTTCCCTTCCTTGGGCCATTATTCTTCTTAGAAATGACCTAATGAAGCAGCCAATCCTTGACTGACCCTTTGGAGCCGAGGTGGCGCAGTGGTTAAATGCAGCACTGCAGGCTACTTCAGCGGACTGCAGTTCTGCAGTTCGGCTGTTCAAATCTCACCAGGCTCAGGGTTGACTCAGCCTTCCATCCTTCCGAGGTGGGTGAAATGAGGACCCAGACTGTGGGGGCAATAATGCTGACTCTGTAAACTGCTTAGAGAGGGCTGAAAGCCCTATGAAGCGGTAGATAAGTCTAACTCCTATTGCTATAATGGAGTTTTGGAGCTCGGCTAGGCTTTGCCTGGGGCTGAGGGACACGACTCTTGAAAAGCTTCGCTGGAAAACTCGCCATCTTCATTCCAAGGAACTCCAGCTAAAGGGATGGATTTTTTGTGTGTGTGTGTGCCATGCAGTTGGACTTCTGCTTCTTGGAGTTCAGGGAAAGAATTCTGTCCTTCAACAGAACAACATTTACCGGTATTCCTCGACTTACGACCAGAATGCAGCCTGCCCATTAGGGGAATAAAACAGGTCACCCGGCTCGATTTTACAATGGCCTTTTTTTGGGGGTAGCTCTCATGAAAGCAAACAGGGTAACCATTAGCAGACCAACTGCTCCCCGTGGGCCGGTTTAGAGAGAGGGGGGGGCTGCAATTTGTTTTCAACTAGAAGTTTTTTTTTAAATGGTTTCTGTGCCCATCATTTCTCTGGCTCGTGAGTGATGCCTAAGGAAGATTGCAAAAAAACCCACAACAACACCAAAAAACCTTCAACCAATAGCAATAGCAATAGCAATAGCAGTAGACTTATATACCGCTTCATAGGGCTTTCAGGCCTCTCTAAGCGGTTTACAGAGAGTCAGCATATTGCCCCCAACAATCTGGGTCCTCATTTTACCCACCTCGGAAGGATGGAAGGCTGAGTCAACCCTGAGCCGGTGAGATTTGAACCGCTGAACTGCTGATCTAGCAGTAGCCTGCAGTGCTGCATTTAACCACGCAGAACAAGCTTAATGCCGAGATTCCCTTTGCCGTCCCCAGCCTCAGGACTGGAAAGCTGGAGTCCGTCTCCTTTTTCCTTGGTCCCATGGAATATTCATGACCCCAGAGGGTGTGAGGACGGGGGTGGGGAGGAAAGAGAGGATTTAGATTCAGCCGGTCCACACTCTGGATTTAATTCTGATTCCCGCTCAGCCTTGGATCCAGGGCAGAGCGACCAAACCTCTGGAGCTGTTGTGGATACGGAGGGAAAGTCAACCCGTCTTCTTAGATTACCTTCCTTGCAACGAGAACATCTAAGGACACATTATCATAATGTACAGTACATCATTCATGCGGGATTATTTGAGAGCAGAGTGGGGGAGGAAAAGGCATTATCTTGCCTTATCCGAAGATAAGAGAGTTGAAATGACCTGAGAATTAAATGCACAGATAATCCCTCCCTTTTTCTGTAAACACGAAGATTTGCTAAACCTTGAAAACGAAACTGGGCGGATGCCGTGTTTTCATCTCTTTCTTGAAAATGGGGAAAGGGGGGGGGGGAAAGATGCTGGAACTGAGATAATTCCTTGGGCTACCTAGTGATGAGGTAGACCCACAAGGGATAGGAATAATAGGGGGGGGGGTGATTTGCCCCAACTTGGCCCCAATCTAAACTTGGCAAAGAGCCTCGGAGAGTCCCGAATCAATGAAGCAAACTCATTGTCTCCTGCAAACTCCACTCCCCTTTCGCTCCTCTTTTAGTTCCTCTGGGAGGGGCCATTCACCGTCAACCTGTGGCCTTACTCCCAAGTCGGCCCCTGTTCTTTAGCTGTTCCCTTCGTCTGGCAACTCTGTGCATGAGCACACTGGGAACAGGCTCCAGCTGTTCTTCTGCCCCACTGATGTCTGACTCTGAAGGCAGCTGATAACAGGCATACGGCCCTGTCCCCCTCTCTGCCTCCGACACAGAGCCCTCCTCAGAGCCTTCCCCAGACTCCAGGACTGGCCCAGATCCCTCCCCAGCCTCCTTGCCGTCTGAATCTGCTGCCAGATTTGCTGGCCACTGGCAAGACACAACACAGCCCAGGAAATGTGATTCCTTTCCTCCAGCAAAGAGGCAAAGCAATTTGGCTTGAAGAAAAATCTGCCTCTGTGAAATCTTTCCTCTTCTCTCTCGCTTTCCA
Organism: Thamnophis sirtalis; assembly: GCF_051295495.1. Lineage (NCBI taxonomy): Eukaryota > Metazoa > Chordata > Lepidosauria > Squamata > Natricidae > Thamnophis > Thamnophis sirtalis. The sequence goes on along the minus strand of NW_028261394.1, from coordinate 1,650,056 downwards.
AAGAGAGCAGAAGGCTTCTGCACACAAAACCTGTGTCAGCTTTTCCGGGGGACGGCCGGATGTCAGCTTCTGCTTTGCTGTCGCTTCAGCTGCCATGAAACGGGGAGGGAGGGCATGGTATTTGGGAGGGGTTACTCATTTGCTGGAGGAAGGTTCTGGAGTTCACCGACTGATCGGACTACGCATGCGTGGGTGTTTCCCGCCAGGACTAACGGCACCAACATTCCATCTTCGTGATGCCTTTTGAAGTTATCTCACACCTGACACTTGGAAGAATTATGATTGGACTGGGACTATGATGCCCGGGGGTGGGGAATGGGCTATTCTATATATCAATCGCTTTCGCGCCTAAATAATCAGACTTCGCTACGCTTTGCCTTTAATCATTCTTAATTAGTAAAAGTACACTTGATTTCCACACATGGAGTCTTGTGGTCGTTCTTTCCTAATTAATTAATGGAGAGGAGCTGACAACCTGCTTCCTTTACAAGTGAATGCATGGAACTCTCCTTCAACCTTTCCAAGTTTGGGGGAGGAAGCCCCCTCCCCTCCCAGCCTTTTGAAGGAGGCGCTTCCCTCCAACTTTCGCCAGAGAAAGGCCTCTCCAACACCCCCAAAGGTGAGACTCACCAGTGACTCCGCAGAAAATTCAGCAAGATGATGACAGCTCCCAGGAAGTAGCAGGCTACGTAAGGAGAACGGAAGACGCGTGTGAGGGACCGGCTGCTGTGCTCCCATCTTCCGACCTGTACAGGGAAAAAAAAATGTTTTTTTTTTAAATTTAAAAAAAGGGGCCAAAGAACCAGCTGGCCGAATGACCACATAAAACGAAGCCCTTTTGCAACCTCTAAGGTCTCTACGAGGAACAGGAAGCTTGGAAGGATCCCAAATGGGGACTTGTCATCTTCTGACAGGAAACGCGGCCTCATCGGTGGATTAGTAATTCTGTTAATCAATAGTCCCTCCATTCGGCCTGGAGCTTAATTTTGATTGATAGGCCTCCCTTCATTGACTCCAAAGGCTGATTCAGAGTTTCCAGAGCCTTTTCCCAAAGACGCTGGGCAAGAGACGGACAGCTGCGTCATTGTCCGACGACAAACATCGGCGGATCCGTTTGTCTCGTCAGTTTCATAAAAATGTTGAAAAAAGGAGGTATATAAAGATCGAACTCCGCAGGGTGCAGGTTGACCTGCAACAGTTGGTTTAGGGACCGTTGCAAGAGTACTGGAAAAGGGACTTATGACCGTTTCTCACACTAACGGCCGTTGCAGCAGCCCCGCGATCAAAGTTCAGACGCTTGGAAGCTGACTCGTATTTATGACGGTCGGAGTGTCCCAGGGTTACGTGATCCCAGGGTTACGTGAGCCGAGGTGGCGCAGTGGTTAGGGGTGCAGTACTGCAGGCCACTTCAGCTGACTGCAGTTCTGCAGTTCGGCGGTTCAAATCTCACCGGCTCAGGGTTGACTCAGCCTTCCATCCTTCCGAGGTGGGTAAAATGAGGACCTGGATTGTTGTTGGGGGCAATATGCTGACTCTGTAAACCGCTTAGAGAGGGCTGAAAGCCCTATGAAGCGGTATACAAGTCTAACTGCTATTGCTATTGCTATTGCTATTGCTATTGCTATTGCTATCTATCCATCCATCCACCCACCCACCCACCCACCCACCCACCCACCCACCCACCCACCCACCCACCCACCCACCCATCCATCCATCCATCCATCTATCTATCTATCTATCTATCTATCTATCTATCTATCTATCTATCTATCTATCGGATTGTTGGGGGCAATATGCTGACTCTGTAAACAGCTTAGAGAGGGCTGAAAGCCCTATGAAGCGGAATATAAGTCTAACTGCTATTGCTATGGCTATCCCTTTTTGTGACCTTTTGACAGGCAAACTCAATGGGGAAACCAGATTCATTTAGTGACTGTAGGACAAACTTAACAACGGAAGGGTTTCGCTTATCAACGGTGGCAAGAAAGGTCGTAAAAATGGAGCAAAACTCACTGAACAACTCTCTGGTTTAGCCACAGAACTGCTGGGGTCAATTGTGGTCATAGGTCAAGGACTGTACTGGCCAGAGGATTGGGTCAAGCCTTGTCCCTCTGGCCTCTGATGGGGCGTTTGCATTTTTAACAGTGCCAAAACTCCAACACAAGTGCGGACAGTCAAGGCTCTGGTTCCCCAGTTGCCATGGATGGCTGTGGAAGTTGGGCCATAAGGAAGGCTGAGCGCCAAAGGATGGAGGCCTTTGAACTCTGGTGCTAGAGAAGACTCCTGCATTGAGTCCCTTGGACTGCAAGGCCATCCGACCGGTCAGTCCTGGAGGAGATCCACCCTGGCTGCTCTTTAGAAGGCCGGATCCTGAAGAGGAAACTCAAAGACTTTGGCCACCTGATGAGAAGGAAGAAGGACTCCCTGGAGAAGAGCCTCATGCTGGGAAGGATGGAGGGCAAAAGAAGAAGGACTACAAGTCCATCCAACCGGTCAGTTCTAGAGGAGATCCACCCTGACTGCTCTTTAAAAGGCCAGATCCTGAAGAGGAAACTCAAAGACTTTGGCCACCTGATGAGAAGGAGGAAGGATTCCCTGGAGAAGAGCCTCATGCTGGGAACGATGGAGGGCAAAAGAAGAAGAAGGGGACGGCAGAGAAGGAGGTGGCTGGATGGAGTCCCTGAAGCAGCCGGCCTGACCTTCAATGGACTCTGGGGGATGGGAGAGGACAGGAAGTCCTGGAGGGATGTTGTCCATGAGGTGGAGATAGGTCGGACATGACTTTGCAACTAACAACAAAACTCAGGTGCATTTCTGCTCGGCTAACCCAGATGCTCCCCACTGCCATTCTTGGCCAACCTGCCAACTAGTATCAGCTGGACAGGCTGGAGAGCCACCCACCAGCCTGGTCATTCATCCATATGGAGTGTTTGTTCCCAGGCAGAGATATACGGTTTCTCTCATGCAGCTGGAGAGGGTTTTTCCCCCCAAGGCCTTGCATTTTAATGGAGACCAACCTGGCTCCGCTTCTAGTTTATGGTGTTCCATTTTTATCCCCGGCTTTTCCGCAAATATACATCAGGGAGCAGGGCTTTTCTTTCTGATAAGAGTCCTTAGGTGCCCCCAGGTACCACTTCTGTCGGGGACAATGCGATCTTAGCAACTGTGATGCTCCTGGAGAGGCTGGCATATTGTTTCATGATGGATGCGCCCAGAGAAAGAAAGAAAGAAAGAAAGAAAGAAAGAAAGAAAGAAAGAAAGAGGAGAGGAGAGGAGAGGAGAGGAGAGGAGAGGAGAGGAGAGAAGGAAGGAAGGAAGGAAGGAAGGAAGAAAGAAAGAGAAGAAAGAAAGAAAGAAAGAAAGAAAGAAAGAAAGAAAGAAAGAAAGAAAGAAAGAAAGAAAGAAAGAAAGAAAGAAAGAAAGAAAGAAAGAAAGAAAGAAAGAGAAAGAGATCGTTCCTGTGGAACGATCTACCCCCAGAGATCCGGACCTTTCCCACTCTCTCGGCCTTCCGAAGGGCCACAAAAACCGGGCTATTCCGGCAGGCCTGGGGCTGTTGACCTCATAGATGAGGTTCCAGCCCCACCTAGATTGAGTGTATGATGTGTTGCTTTTTAATCTGTTTTTCTCTTTCCTTATTTTTAACTTTTTATCTTTTTCAGTCCTGTATTTTGCAAGGCGCCCAGAGTCCTTCGGGATTGGGCGGCATATAAATTCATTAAATTTACAATTTACAATTTAGAAAGGAAGGAGGGAGGGAGGGAGAGGAAGGAAGGAAGGAAGGAAGGAAGGAAGGAAGAGGGAAGAGAGGGGAGAGAAAGGAAGGGAAGAGAAAAGCAGGCAAAAAGAGAGAGGGAAGGGAAGGATTTCCCCCCCCAGAATGAAGGACTCTCCGGAGCAAATCCTATTTGTGAACGCTTGCCAATTTCAATGCAAGCAGCGACAATGATGCCAACATGCCCCAAAGTTGGCAAATGACCCTCTGCCACCCTCCCCCCAGCCTTGCCCCATGGCCAGCATGAGAAGAGGGGGAGGGAAAGGGGGGGGGAAATGATTTTTAATCCTAGCAGAAACCACAAAGGAAGGAGAGAAAAGGATGGGAAGAACGACTGCAGAGGAGGAGGAGAGGATGAAAGGGAGGGAGAGGGGGGGGAGGGAGAACACCCTGCTAATTACTTTGTACAAGTCAGCAATTAAGTGGAGCCTATTTGCATGCAAAGCCTAATGAGCCTCTTTAGGAGCTGCCCTACGTGTGGCTGGATGGCGCTTGGAACATCCAAAGGTGTCTGCACAGTGAGGGAAGGAGGCTGGGCGGCTGTCCATGACCCCCCCCCTCTTTCTTCCCCACCCCCCTCAATTAGCCCCACAAGATCATTAGGGGCTCAAAGGAGACTCAGCCTTGCTGCTAACGGTTGGCCAAGTTCATGCCATGCCTGGATGCCTGGCGTGGGCTTTCCCTGGGGAGAAAAGGAGGCCGGGTGAGTTTTCTCCCACGTCCAATTTTTTTCTCTTTTTGCTAGAATTAAAGCCCCACCCGCAAAAAGGCCTTTGCAGGATTGGCAAAGGGGGCAGTTGGGGGGGTCTTGTGAATATGAGGACGTTTTCCGAAAGGGAAGCTCATCAGCCGAAGGTTGGGATAAGATTCTGCTTCCCAACAGGGGCCATGTTTTAACTTTAAAAAAAGGAAAAGACAAAGAATAGAATAGAATAGAATAGAATAGAATAACAGAGTTGGAAGGGACCTTGGAGGTCTTCTAGTCCAACCCACCGCTTAGGCAGGATACCCTACACTACTTCAGACAAATGGCTACCCAACATCTTTTAAAGACTTCCAGTGTTGGGGCATTCAGAACTTCTGGAGGCAACTTCTGTTCCACTGATTAATTGTTCTCACTGTCAGGAAATTTCTCCTCGGTTCTAAGTTGCTTCTCTTCTTGATTAGTTTCCACCCATTGCTTCTTGTTCTGCCCTCAGGTGCTTTGGAGAATAGTTTGACACCCTCTTCTTTGGGGCAGTCCCTGAGATATTGGAAGGCTGCTATCATGTCTCCCCTGGTCCTTCTTTTCAATAGACTAGCCATGCCCAGTTCCTGCAACCATTCTTCCTATGTTTTAGCCTCCAGTCCCCTAATCCTCTTTGTTGCTCTTCTCTGCACTCTCTTTCCAGAGTCTCCACATCTTTTCTACATCCTGACAGCCAAGACTGGATGCAGTCAATTGCAAAAAGCAATTCTCTTTGCTCTTCTTGGTACAGATTTATAGCCCAGAGTTTTATAGCAATAGCAATAGCAGTTAGACTTATATACCGCTTCATAGAGCTTTCAGCCCTCTCTAAGCAGTTTACAGAGTCAGCATATCGCCCCCAACAATCTGGGTCCTCATTTCACCCACCTCGGAAGGATGGAAGGCTGAGTCAACCCTGAGCAGGTGAGATTTGAACAGCCGAACTGCAGAACTGCAGTCAGCTGAAGTAGCCTGCAGTACTGCATTTAACCACTGCACCACCTTGGCCTTTTATACCCAAGCTCTGCTGGCTGGAGAATTCTGGGAGTTGAAGTCCACAAGTCTTAAAGTTGCCACGTTTGGGGACTCCCGCTTTAGTGTTCAGGCAGTTGAACAAAACTCTCCACCGGAGGGATTGGGGAATTTCATTGATAGACAGAAATAAAAAATAGTCCTCGTTTAGCGCCTGCCTCCCTTAGTGACCATTCGAAGGGACGATGGAGTGTGCGTGTGGAAAAAAATCACCTTCCAACCAGTCTTTGCGTTGGTGATCTTTGTAGAGCAAAAATAAAAAGTCGAAGGAAGATTATAAGCGGCCTCAAAGTTCCATTTAACTTAGTGTTTAACTTAGTGCTTCACGACCCGGTCGCCACAGCGGTCACTAAACGGGGACCGTCTGTAACGTCTGCTTTTCAGAGGCAGCCAGACTCCCTCTGAGATTCAGAGAAAAAGGAAACATACAAAGGCTGGAGAGGGAGATGGGACTTCTGCCAAGTCAGGTCACCGCTATTAAAGAGATGGATTCCTTATCAGGGGATTTGATCGGGGGAGGCTTTCAAAGGGGGGGGGATTTAATCTTCGGGGAGGGCAAAAGGCAGCCAGGAGCTTCGCAGCCTCATGAAACCCAGGACGATGTATTGACTGCAGGGTTTAAACTCTCCTTGCCTCCATAATAAGGGAGCCATTTCCCCTAATTGCTTTCCTCTGGCAGACGAAGGTGTTATGAATCGGGAAGCCGATAAGGTATAAGGCTGCCAAAGACACCCGGGTTGCAGCTGGGCCAGCCGCCCGCTCTCTCCTGCCCCCCTTCAGCAAGGCAAGAGAGGCCCAACGTGACCTCTGATCCATCTCCCCCCCCTCTCTTTCTCTCTCTCTCTCCCTCCCTCTTTCCATCTTTCTCTGTCTTTCTCTTTCCATATCTCTCTGTGTCTGTCTTTCTCTCTCTCCCTCTTGCCATCTCTTTCTCTCTCTCTCTTTCCATCTTTCTCTCTCTCCCTTTCCATCTCTTTCTCTCTCTTTCCATCTCTTTCTCTCTCTCTCTCTTTCCATCTCTCTCCCTCTTTCCATCTCTCTGCCTTTCTCTCTCTCTCCCTCTTGCCATCTTTCTCTCTCTTTCTCTTTCCATATCTCTCTATGTCTGTCTTTCTCTCTCTCCCTCTTTCCATCTCTTTCTCTCTCTCTCTCTTTCCATCTCTCTCTCTCTTTCCATCTTTCTCTCTCTCCCTTTCCATCTCTTTCTCTCTCTTTCCATCTCTTTCTCTCTCTCTCTTTCCATCTCTCTCTGCCTTTCTCTCTCTCCCTCTTTCCATCTTTCTCTCTCTTTCTCTTTCCATATCTCTTTGTCTCTCTCTCTCTTTCCCTCTTTCCATCTTTCTCTCTCTTTCTCTTTCCATATCTCTCTGTGTCTGTCTTTCTCTCTTTCTCTCTTTCCATCTCTTTCTGTCTCTCTCTTTCCATCTCTCTCCCTCTTTCCATCTCTCTCTGCCTTTCTCTCTCTCTCTTTCCATCTTTTTTCTCTCTCTCTCCATCTTTCTCTCTCCCTCTTTCCATCTCTTTCTCTCTCTTTCCATCTCTCTCTCCCTCTTTCCATCTTTCTCTCTCTTTCCATCTCTTTCTCTCTCTCTTTCCATCTCCCTCTCTCTCCCTCTTTCCATCTCTCTCTGCCTTTCTCTCTCTCCCTCTTTCCATCTCTTTCTCTTTCCATATCTCTCTGTGTCTGTCTTTCTCTCTCTCCTTTCCATCTCTCTGTCTCTCCACCTCTTTCTCTCTCTCTCCCCGCACAACCACAATCCCCAAAGCTTGTTCGTAAACCACACCTCTAAAGCCTGGGTTTTAACCACAATGGCTGCATTTCGGCCACCTTTTGAAAATGTCCCCCGGATGACCCTCTATGGGGATTCTCAACCATCCAGGTCACAAAGTTCTCCCAAAGGTGTTTTTTTTCCCCAAAAGGCAACAGGACTTGGGTTCCCCCCCCCCACCCTTGAAATCATTTCGCTTCTCATCCAAGAAGCATCTGCAGTTCTGCACCTCGATTGCTTGGTCCAAGCAGAACGGAAGAAGCTCCTTGGATGAGAAGCGAAATGTTTTCAAAGAGAAAACCCAAGAAAGTCCCGTTCTCCTTTTGGAGAAGCCCGTTTGAGTGTCCTCCTCGGGACGATGAATTGCGGTTCTACCTCTTGAGTTCCCTCCTTGGAAGAGGTTCTCGAGGGAGAAGGGTTTTGTTGCAAAGGCCGGTTCTTCCCAAGAGGAAAAGGACTCTTCTCTTTATTTTTCTCTTTTTTTTATCTGTGCATAATATTTTTATTTCCGTTTCATTCTATACAATCACATGTTTACTGTGCATAACCAGGGCATATAACATTGAGTAATAACCACAACCCTCACTTATATAGAAAATGCCCCCTACAATACAGACCCAATATACCACCTTGACCCACCATACACCCTCTTTCAACCCCCTCCAACTTTCATTCTTCCTTCTCACATACCCCTCTACACCTACTTCCCCTCCCCCTCTATCTAACCCTAACCCTATCCCTCCCTCTCTTAATCCATTCCCTCCCTTCCTTCTCCTCCTCCTCTCTCTCACCCTCTCCACCCTCCTTCTTCTTTCACTCAGCTCCTCCCTTCGGTATACTTCTATTACCTTCCAATATATTCGGTTTGTTCTGTTTTGACACTAACATTAAAAAGCCACAGTATACAAGTGCAATCATGTACCTTAAAGTTTAACACATATTATGTTTCCCCCCTCCCCCTAGATCCCCCCTCCCCCTAGATCCCCACCTCCCTTCCCTCCCCCCCCCCCCCGACTTCCCAGAGCCCATACATGGTATAACTTTTTAACAATCACAGTCTAGAATATCTCTACATTGATCTCAGCTTCCTACTGTTACCCAAATTTTAAACAGTTTGAGTTCTTACTGATGCTAAGCATAAGCTATCTGGAGTTTCTTAATCCCATGTTTACTTTGTATATAATCAATCAATTTTTTCCAGTCTCGTTTATATCTCTCGTTTGAATGTTCTTTGAGATATGCTGAAATTTTTGCCATTTCGGCTAAGTTTATAACTTTTAAAGTCCATTCTTGAATTGTAGGCAAATCTTTCTTCTTCCAATATTGCGCCACCAAGCTGTTTTTACTAGGTATATGTATTGACTTTACGGCAGCAGAGACTAATTTGGTTCTGTACTTAATAACGGCAGCAGGACTCTTCTCTTCCAAGCCCTTGGGAAAAATGCCCCCCCCCCTCAAGTCATCCCTTGCAGGCAGAAACCCACCAGGGAGGGGGGGCTGGAGTTAAGTTCCAAAGTTTGAGAGATAAATCAGAAGGGAGGGAAAAACCAAGCAAGGGAAGCAGGTTTTGTCTCTTCATCAATTGCGCCTCTTCTTCCCCCAAATCCACCGAGATGCCTCCCCGGACTACCCATACCATCATTCCCTGCATTGTCATTGGCTGGGAAGGATGGATGGATTCTGGCTGGGTGTCATGCAGTAGGATGCTCCTTTACCACCCCCTGCTGGCTATTGGAGGAAAGGAGAGACCAACATGAATGGTGAGCAGACAGGAAGGGAAGGAGACGGATGATGGATCCAAGCTAAAGATCCACTGAACTTAGCAACTCTTCTCCAAGGAGATCCACCAATCATAGGCCTAGAGAAACTCCCAGCGCTCATCTCTCGTGTCTCTGGAGGTTCTCCATCCTCCAGGTCACGGTTGTCCCAAAGGGGCTTTTTCAGGAGGCAACGGGAGTTTCTTGTTTTAGCTTCGAAGACGTCTCACTTCTCATCCAAGAAGCTTCTTCAGAACTTCTTCTTCAAGGTCTCTGGAGGTCCTCAGTCCTCAGGTCATGGTTGTCCCAAAGGGGATTTTTCAGAAGGCAACTAGACTTCCTTTTTTTTCCTTTTGAAGGCATTTTGCACACACACACACACACACACACACTTACTTCACTCCTTGCAAATAGGATATGGAACCTGGGAAGGGGGGGTGTTTCCGCTGAACCCCCAAAATGACACATCGTTCCTGTTACAGACAGACAGACAGACACACACACACACACACACACACCATCTTTCTGGTTCTCTGACCCAGTTCCCAGAGACTTTGTGTAATTTAGCAGTAGCAATAGCAATAGCAGTTAGACTTATATACCGCTTCATAGGGCTTTCAGCCCTCTCTAAGCGGTTTACAGAGTCAGCAAATTGCCCCCAACAACAATCTGGGTCCTCATTTCAGATAGATAGATAGATAGATAGATAGATAGATAGATAGATAGATGGATGGATGGATGGATGGATGGATGGATGGATGGATGGATGGATGGATGGATAGATGATACATAGATGGATAGATAGATAAGATAGATAGATAAGATTAGATAGATAGAGATAGAGATAGAGATAGAGATAGAGATAGAGATAGAGATAGATAGATAGATAGATAGATAGATGATAGATAGATAGATAGATAGATAGATAGATAGATAGATAGATAGATAGATAGATGATAGATAGCAATAGCAGTTAGACTTATATACCGCTTCATAGGGCTTTCAGCCCTCTCTAAGTGGTTTACAGAGTCAGCCTATCGCCCCCACAGTCTGGATCCTCATTTCACCCACCTCGGAAGGATGGAAGGCTGAGTCAACCTTGAGCCGGTGAGATTAGAACCGCCGAATTGCAGATAACAGTCAGCTGAAGTGGCCTGCAGTACTGCACCCCTAACCACTGCGCCACCTCGGCTTTAGCTGTTCCTACCATATATATACATATTTGTCCTGCCTTCCTTGCCAGGTGTGTCACTTCGCAGCCAGCAGGACGGCCCAGCATGGGCGACCAATGTTTTCTGGCCTCAAAAGGAGGATTCCCATGGCCCCCGTTCCCCTGGGGGGGGGCAAAAAAAACCATTTTTTGCTCATTTCTGCTCTCCCCAGCCCCCAGGAGCTCTCTGAGAGCCTCCATAAGGCGTTTTGGGGAAGGGGGTGAGGCTTCAGGAGGCAAAAAAAATGCTGTATTCAGTGTATAAGACGCACCCAGATTTTCAGCCTCTTTTTTTTTTAGGGGAAAAAGGTGCATCTTATACTCTGAAAAATACGGTACTTGAAGGGTTGCCAGCTTTTTGCTTTCTGAGAACACATCTGACTGCAGAAGGAGCTCTCCTTGGTCCTGAAAATTCCCCTTCCCTCCTTGGGCAGCCTCTGCTCTGAGACAGCTTTCAACCTGCTGCCCTCCAGATGGGCAGGAATGGTCACTTTCTAACCAACTTGAGAGGATGCAGCCAGATTTAAAGAAAAAAACGGTAAGAAGACCCAGGATCCAAATTTCTTTCTTTTTTTTTTTTAATTTTATTTTCATTCCATTCTATACAAACACAGCCCTCACTTATATAGAAAATGCCCTCTACAATACAAACCCAATATACCTCCTTGGCCCACCATACACCCTCTTTCAACCCCCTCCAACTTTCATTCTTCCTTCTCACATACCCCTCTACTACCTACTTCCCCCCCCCCTCTATCACTCCCTCTCTTAATCCATTCCCTCCCTTCCTTCTCTTCCTCCTCTCTCTCATCCTCTCCACCCTCCTTCTTCTTTCACTCAACTCCTCCCTTCGGTGTACTTCTATTGCCTTCCAATATATTCAGCTTGTTCTATTTTAACACTAAGATTAAAAAGCCACAGTATACAAGTGGAATCATGTACTTTAGAATTTAACACATATTGTATTTCCCCCCCTCCCCCCAGAACCCCACCTCCCTTCCCTCCCCCCGACTTCCCAGAGCCCGTACACGGTATAGCATTTTAACAATCACAGTCTAAAATATCTCAACATTGAGCTCAGCTTCTTACTGTTACCCAAATTTTAAACAGTTTAAGTTATTACTAATGTTAAACATAAAAGGATCCAAATTTCTATTGGAAGATCATTCTGACGTCCTCCTTGGGCCTCATAGGTTGAAAACTACCCGTGTTTGGTACCTACCAGATTCCAGAACAAGGGGTTGAAAGCGATGGAGAGGACAGCCGCGATAAAGCTGGGATCGGTCACCTTCACGTAATCGGAAAGCAGCGTCATAGCCGAGAGGTCGACCTGGGGGGGGGAGACATTGAGGGTCAGTTGGCTCTCAGCCAGCAGAAGCCCCTCCGCTGGGCCGGCGGTTCAAAGGAGATTCCAAACCAGGGTTTGCATTCACAGTCATCTAAACCCTAAATCACGGACTGCATTCAGACATGCCTGTGGCACTTCCCTCTTCCCCCAGACTCTTAAACTGCAGCCAACATCAAGGTCACTGAAAGGGACATGGCAAAAGTCAAGGGATTCGAACCCACTTGGATCCTTGGCTAGCAATCCAGGCAGATTGTGGAAAGGTATTCCTTGACTTACGACCACAATTGAGCCTCAAATTTCTGTTGCTAAGTGAGACGCTGGTTAGGTGAGCTTCGTCCCCATGTTACGGCTGTACTTGCCAGTCGTTAAGCGAATCACTGCACCTGCTCAATTAGTCACATGGTCGTTAAGCGAATCAGGCTTTCCCATTGTCAGAAGGTCTCTGGGGAGCCTTAAGAACCGTGGTAAAATGGTTGTAAAATCAGATCCAGTCGTGCGATGTCTCATTTTATGGCCACTTTGCCTAGCGACCAAAATGCGGGTCTCAATTGTGGTTGTAAATCAAGGATTTACCTGCGCTTCCACACATCCTGGGTTCATGCACCATAGCAACCCCGGATTGTTTAAACCATGGTTTGTTGAACCACCCTGAAATTGGAGGGGTAAAAATGAGAAAACTAAGATCATGGCATCCGGCCCTCTCAACTCCTGACAAATAGATGGGGAAGAAATGGAGGTAGTGACAGATTTTATTTTTCCTGGGCTCCAAGATCACTGCAGATGGGGACGGCAGCCAAGAAATCAAAAGGCGCTTGCTCCTGGGGGGGAAAGCTGTGGCAAATCTAGACAGCATCCTAAAAAGCAGAGACCTCACCCTGCCAATCAAAAGTGCGTCCAGTCAAGGCTACGGTTTCCCCAGTTGCAATGGATGGCTGTGGAAGTTGGGCCATAAGGAAGGCTGAGCGCCAAAGAATGGAGGCCTTTGAACTCTGGGGCTGGAGAAGACTCCTGCATTGAGTCCCTTGGACTGCAAGGCCATCCAACCGGTCAGTCCTGGAGGAGATCCACCCTGGCTGCTCTTTAGAAGGCCAGATCCTGAAGAGGAAACACAAATGCTTTGGCCACCTGATGAGAAGGAAGGAAGGACTCCCTGGAAAAGAGCCTCATGCTGGGAACGATGGAGGGCAAAAGAAGAAGGACTGCAAGGCCATCCAACCGGTCAGTCCTGGAGGAGATCCACCCTGGCTGCTCTTTAGAAGGCCAGATTCTGAAGAGGAAACTCAAAGACTTTGGCCACCTGATGAGAAGGAAGAAGGACTCCCTGGAGAAGAGCCTCATGCTGGGAAGGATGGAGGGCAGAAGAAGAAGGACTGCAAGGCCATCCAACTGGTCAGTCCTGGAGGAGATCAGCCCTGATTGCTCTTTAGAAGGCCAGATCCTGAGGAGGAAACTCAAAAGACTTTGGCCACCTAATGAGAAGGAAGGAAGGACTCCTTGGAGAAGAGCCTCATGCTGGGAAGGATGGAGGGCAGAAGAAGAAGGACTACAAGGCCATCCAACTGGTCAGTCCTGGAGGAGATCCACCCTGGCTGCTCTTTAGAAGGCCAGATCCTGAAGGAAACTCAAGTACTTTAGCCACCTAAGGAGAAGGAAGGACTCCCTGGAGAAGAGCCTCATGCTGGGAACGATGGAGGGCAAAGTAGAAGGACTACAAGGCCATCCAACCGGTCAGTCCTGGAGAAGATCCACCCTGGCTGCTCTTTAGAAGGCCAGATCCTGAAGAGGAAACTCAAAGACTTTGGCCACCTAATGAGAAGGAAGAAGGACTCCCTGGAGAAGAGCCTCATGCTGGGAACGATGGAGGGCAAAAGAAGAAGAAAGGGACGGCAGAGAAGGAGGAGGCTGGATGGAGTCACCAAAGCAGTTGGTGTGAGCTTCAATGGACTCCAGAGGATGTCAGAGGACAGGAAGGCCTGGGAGGGACGTTGTCCATGGGGTCGTGATGGGTCGGACACGACTTCGCAACCAACAACAATAAAAACCAGCATCTGAATTTTGATTCCCTGACTGTGGAGAAGGCTGTAATGGCTGTAAGGGTGGAAAACGGCCATAAGTCACTTTGGGGGGGGGGGGGGGAGGCGTTGTAACTTGGAACCGACAATAAGCAAGCTGTTGTAAGTCAAGGACTACATTTACGCCACGTCTACCTGCGAGATTCTCCAGGTCAGGCTAATAATTAAGTGTATTATTTATCTTCCACTGGCTTTTCAATCTGCCAGTTCCCATCTGATCCAGACTATTGAACAAATAACAAGAACCCCACCCCCACCCCCACCCTGAAAAGAAAAAAAACCCCAACCTTCCTTTGATCTCGGTCAGAGTTTCTGGAAAGCCAACAAATATTTGGCCGATTTTTCTGATGTGGCAACTTCATTATTTACTTTCTGTCTCTTGCGCCTAAAACCCAAAGTTTGCTCAACTTTTTTGGCCACTTGGAAGCGGGGGCGAGGGGGGGGGGGAGATCTCGGGGCTTCCTTGAGTGGGGAGGGGTCAAGAAGACAATTCTGGACGTCAAATGAGTGTGTGTGTGTGTGTGTGAGGGGGGGGGAACAACCGAAGGGAGGGGCCGCCCCTAAACCCAGGGAGACTTTTTTTTACATTGTGGCAATAGCAAAAAATAAATTAATAACATCCTTTCGAAACAAACCGGATCAACCAAAGCCGAGCCACGCAGCGGATTCGGTGCCGGTTTTTGTTTTTGTTTTGCTTTGTATTCACACACACCCAGCCTCCCCCCCGCCCCCAGGAAAAGCCCCCCCCCCGCTCCGGCCTCGCTTCTTCTCCGCAGACCCCCTGCTCATCCTGGGAGTCGCGCAAGCACCAGGCTGGCTTCCCCCTCCACCCCGGGGGGTGGGGGTGGTTTGCAAGGCATGGACCCCCGCCCCGGTTTTTCATCACACACACCCGTCACACACCCGTTGCACAGATGGGAAACGCGCCTGTACCTTGCTATAATCTACATTGTTGAGTCCTCCGCAGCATTCCAAGGGAAAGGGCATGAAATCCCCCCTCCCCTCCCCTTAGGAGCCGGCGTAGCAACGCCTGGTTCCCCTGAGGTCCCTCCCCGCCCCCAGACCAGCAACCCACCCCTCCCTCCGCCCCATGGAAGCGATGCCCCTCCACGAAACGCTGCTCTGACTTCCGGACTACTCATTGCAAGGGGGGGGGGAATTAAATGTCCCGCAAAGGAGGCTGGGAAGTTGAGTCCGCATCACACACACACACACACACACACAGACACACATACACAGAGAACACCATTGAAGGTCTGAGCTCTGTGCGGAGTCTAGTAGGAACTACAAACCCCAGAAGGCTGCGCGAGGCAGGCTGCCCGAGCACGCGGGGCGGGGGTGGGGGAGAGAGAGATTTCTTTAACGGATGAACAGAGTTGGAAGGGACCTTGCAGGTCATCTAGTCCAACCCCCTGTCCCGTGCAGGAGACCCTACATCTGCTCGTTCTTAGGATCAAACTAAGCACCTCCACCTTTTCGAAGCGCCTTCGAAGGTTTGGAGTCCTTTCACATCCATTCCGGCTTTCTGCAAGGAGGCTTCACACATGCTCTGGAGCCCGGAGCTCGCATAAACTGAAGCAGTTGTGGGAAACGCTTGCAATCCGTTTTTTCCCTTGTTGTTTTCCACGCTTTGCTCTTCGGCGATCTCGGCTGGTTGCTGTTTCATAAGGTCACCTCCCTGACACGTAACTTGCAGGGCACCGTTTCCCGCATCCACTTAGTGACAGCCGAAACCTGACCTGCGAAAGCACCACTAGCACCATTCACACATATCCCGCTTACAGAAAGGCCGAATGACTCCATTCATACAACTTTGATAGCTCAAAGGTTTAGCGTGTGGCACAAATCCAGACCTTTTGAACCCTAATTTCTAACTGCAGGCAATCCCAAACAGGAAGACGAGTTAGTAACCTGGTTAGGGGGGGGGGGCAACACAGTCAAGGATTTGAAGAATACCAGAGAGTGGAGCCCCTTCACCCTTCAAGGGGTCCCTTTTAAAACGTGTGAATTGGGTGCCTGAGAGACACACCCCGGCCAATGTGGCAACCTTACAATGGCTCAATCCACCACATCATCCTTGTGCATTTCCACAAAAAACTCTTGAGCCGGATTCATTCAACTAACTAAGCTCCCTTTCTCCCCCTTCCACAAAACCCAAAGTTAAAATTAACTTATGATTAGCAAATCTCGCTGCTGGCACTGACCTTCCTGGGGTTATTCCGCTGTGGGGATGTGGCAGCCTGGCAGGGAGAGAGAGAGAGAGAAAGAGGCCAGAGTTTCAGTCTATCTCTACTTTAAGGGCAGGGTTAGACTTTGCCCCACAGGTTTCCAAAGTGGGGAAACAGTCTGGTGCCTGGCACATTGGCAGAGCGGGCCAAGTTTTCGTTACCGGCCACCGGAGGGGCTTATGCCAACGGGAAGAATGAGAGGGGGAACTTGGCATGGCTAAAAAAGGGAGGCAGGCAGGCCGGCCTGTTATCTTACCACTGGACGTTCCTCGTTCGGTTGCGTTTCCTTGGCCAGGCTTAACTCGCCAGAGGGTTACAGAGATGAACTGGAGAGGGTCACGGAGTTGGAAGGGACCTTAGAGGTCTTCTAGTCCAACCCTCCCCCTGCTCAGGAGGAAGCCCTATAATACCATTGCAGACAAATATCAACCAAGGGAAGCCTTCAAGAGAGGCGCCAACAAGCTGGAGACCATCTTCTCGGATTATGACCCAGGGATTAGAACCCAGGACCCAGAAAATTGGGTTCCTCTGAGGCACCTTGGTTCAGTTAGCTGTGGCTGGCTCCTGGCCTCTGCCAGGCGGGTTCTGCTCCTTTAGCACCACGGCCTCTCCAGTCGGTGGGCGTGCGAGGGGAGCACTGCAAGCTTGGGTGTGCGGGAGGCCTATTTTTAGCCTGCACCTGTTCCTCCATATAGACAGACGCTGGTAAAAATAGCCTCATTGACAGAAGCGGGAAGCTGCGCCGACAGGCTCCAGACAGCGCCCGGTGCCTTTGGGCGCACAGTTTAATTTATGCGCCATAAATCTACGCTGGACAGAAAGGTGCTTTCGACCCCAACTGCTGAATCAGGCAAACTGGAGGCTTCTATTTGCAAAGGAGAGAGGTCGGGGGGGGGGAGGAAGATGGGGAGGGGGTGGGGGCCCAGCAGTGATTTTTCAGCCTGGCAACCTAGCCGAGGTGGAGGGAGGAGCATGGAGGAGAGGTTGTGCAAAGTGTGTTTAGTCTGATTTTTTTCCCTTGCTTCGGTGGAAGGTGTGAGCCCAGAGAGCAGGACTGTGATTTATAGACCGGGCGAGATATGAATCCCTCCCAATTTCAGGCTTATCCAACAAACCATGGTTTAAACAAATCCAGGATTGCAGAGGTGGCATTCGGCAGGTTCCAACCAGTTCTGGAGAACCAGTAGTGGAAATTTTTGAGTAGTCCGGAGAACCGGTAAATGCCACCTCTGGCTGGCCGCGCCCCCTTCTATTCTCTGCCTCCCGAGTCCCAGCAGATCGGGAGGGAATGGGGATTTTGCAGTATCCTTCCCCTGCCACGCCCACCAAGCCACGCCATGCCCACAGAACAGGTAGTAAAAAAAAATATTGAATCCTGAAATATAGAGGAGAACTAGGTTATTATAAGGTATGGAATGAAGGCTATAAATGGTTAGAGGACAGGTGTAAAGCTTAAGGAAAGATTAAAGAGCCAAGGTGGCGCAGTGGTTAAATGCAGCACTGCAGGCTACTGCTAGATCAGCAGGTCAGCGGTTCAAATCTCACCGGCTCAGGGTTGACTCAGCCTTCCATCCTTCCGAGGTGGGTAAAATGAGGACCCAGATTGTTGGGGGCAATATGCTGACTCTCTGTAAACCGCTTAGAGAGGCCTGAAAGGCCTATGAAGCGGTATATAAGTCTACTGCTATTGCTATTGCTAAACGAAGAAGATGCAGGAGTTAGAAATTAGTAATAAATATGTATCAATGGAAACGACATCCAATGAATGACTGTAACTCAAGAAATGAATCTATTTCTATGTATAAAAACACTGGAATTACCTGTAAAGAGAATGGCATATAGGGGAGGGGGAGGGGAATGCCCATATAATGGATGTATACTGAATATGGAAATGTTGTATATTGGGCTTGACGAGGGGTGTTAGATTTTAATGTAATGTGATTGCACATGTATACTGTCTTCTCTTATTTTTTCTTTAAAACTAAGATATTTTAAGTATATTGATATGGAAGCATAAATACCATCAACATAGAATGGAGTTTGCTCAGAAGCTGAAATACACCAATGAGAGGAAGAGTGGGAAACAGAGGAGAGAAGAAAGACGGGAAGAGAGGGATAGGAGAGAGGGTAAGGGGGGAAGATGAGGAGGATAAGGAGGAGTGGAATGAAGAGAGAGGAGAAGGAGAAAGGAAGGGGAAGTAGAGAAGAAAAGGATGGAGGGACGAAAGGAGGTAGAAGAGTGGGAAGCAGAGGAGAGAAGAAAGATGGGAAGAGAGGGATAGGAGAGAGGGTAAGGGGGGAAGATGAGGAGGATAAGGAGGAGTGGAATGAAGAGAGGAGAAGGAGAAAGGAAGGGGAAGTAGAGTAGAAAAGGATGATGGAGGGAAGAAAGGAGGTAGGAGAGAGGCAGAAGAAAGAGGTGTATGGAGAGCAGAAGAGCCAATAGTGGGTTTTTATCTTTCTGGGCGTTGATGACAAGAGGAACTGATGTAATTACTACTTAATACAATAGGATATTGGCTATGTAATAGTATACATGTGATTATATGTTATGAAAATGGAAAATAAAAAAGTATATTTCTGAAAAAAAAAGGAAATGTTGCATAGAAGGAAACTATTAACGTTGTTTCTTTTTTGTTTTGTTTTTTTTAAAATGTGTAATAAACATTATTTAACACAAAATTGAATCCCACCACTGCAGGGCTGATATAGTGCATGAACACAGGATGAGTGGTAGTGCAGGTGAACCTGATTTTACCCTTTTTATCACTGTTGGGAAGTGAATCACACACACACACACACACACACACACACACACACACACCTAGATAACCTGCACAGGCCCAACGAGTCCCACCATCTCTGCTTCTTTGCCTTCATCGTTCAGGAAATGGCTCCCCTCCTCCTCATGGCCTCCTCCGGCCAGCTCTGGAAGGAGAGACGGCCTGGTTTCTGCCTCCAGCCCCCTTTCCCTGCTCTCATTTCCTGCTCGTTCCAGCTGAAGCCTCAGCCCCCCCCCTTTGCCCTTGGCTCCCACGCGCCCGGATTCTGCTCCAAAGCCTAACCTCGGCTGCCCTCTAGCGCTCCACAAACGCACTCCAGTCCAGAGCCTGAAGCCCACGGGTGGAATAACAGAATAACAGGGTTGGGAGGGGTAATAGCAATAGCAGTAGACTTATATACCGCTTCATAGGCCTTTCAGGCCTCTCTAAGCGGTTTACAGAGAGTCAGCATATTGCCCCCAACAATCTGGGTCCTTATTTCACCCACCTCGGAAGGATGGAAGGCTGAGTCAACCTTTGAGCCAGTGAGATTAGAACCGCTGACCTGCTGATCTAGCAGTAGCCTGCAGTGCTGCATTTAACCACTGCGCCACCTTGGCTCCTTGGGTCTTGGAGGTCTTCTAGTCCACCACCAGCCCTGCTCGAGCGGGAG
Source organism: Thamnophis sirtalis (assembly GCF_051295495.1). Lineage (NCBI taxonomy): Eukaryota > Metazoa > Chordata > Lepidosauria > Squamata > Natricidae > Thamnophis > Thamnophis sirtalis. The sequence continues at coordinate 1,630,703 of NW_028261394.1, read as the reverse complement.
ATATTATCCCATTGTGGACAAAGAGGCGTTCAATCTCTTCTTGAAAACCTCCAGCGATGGAGCATTCGCAACTTCTGGAGGCAACTTCTGTTCCGCTGGTTAATTGTTCTCATTGTCAGGAAATTCCTCCTTAGTTCTAGACTGCTTCTCTCCTTGATTAATTTCCACCCATTGCTGCTGCTTCTACCCTCAGGTGCTTTGGAGAATAGTTTGACTCCCTCTTCTTTGGGGCAACCCCTCAAAGACTGGAATACTGCTATCATGTCACCCCTAGTTCTTTCTTCTTCTCCTCCTCCTCCTTCTCCTTCTTCTTCTTCTCCTCCTCCTCCTCCTTCTCCTTCTTCTTCTTCTTCTTCTCCTTCTCCTTCTTCTCCTCCTTCTCCTTCTCCTTCTTCTTCTTCTTCTCCTCCACCTTCTCCTTCTCCTCCTCCTTCTTCTTCTTCTTCTCCTCCTCCTCCTTCTTCTCCTTCTTCTTCTCCTTCTTCTTCTTCTTCTCCTCCTCCTCCTCCTTCTCCTTCTCCTTCTTCTCCTCCTTCTCCTTCTCCTTCTCCTTCTCCTTCTCCTTCTCCTTCTTCTTCTTCTTCTCCTCCTTCTCCTTCTCCTTCTTTTCTCTCTCTCTCTCTCCTTTTTTCCTTTCTCTCTCTCTCCTTCTTTCTCAACCTCTTCCTCTCTTCTCTTCCATGTTTTCCTCATCCTCAAGAAGAGGTATCTTGAGTCATTTGTGATGAGGGCCAGCCCATCGATTCACCCACTTGTGGGTCATATTCAGACCGCTGGGACTACAACTCCCAGCACCCCTCAAACCCCAAGGGCATCGGATTGGCAGAGCCAAGCTAAAGCTCCACTGACCCATTCACGGTTAACTTGGTTAACTCTGCTTGCCTTCCTCCCCTCCCCCTCTAATCCATTAAGGTCCTTAAGTGACGGCTAATAAAATGTAATTGTGTTTTAAAATAATTCAATACATTACACTAATTTATCCCAATTAAGCTTCAGCAACTTGGTGCAGATCGACTTCATGCAGGAGTGGGGGAACTCTCTCTTCCACTATTTTTTCCAAGTGATTGACAGTGGGGGAGGGAGGGAGGGCCACCGCCCTTATTTTTTATACGGCCCCCTTAGCTATTGTTCTTAAAGGAATCTAGTAGGGCAGAAGGTGAACAGGGGAATCCAGATATGAGATCTGTAGCATTTGCAAAGACTGGACAGTCCTTTGTCCAGAATGGGGTAGGGTCTCCTGCTTGAGCAGTGGGTTGGACTGGAAGACCTCCAAGAAGAGCAACCAAGAGGATGAGGGAGGGGACTGGAGGCTAAAACATACGATGGACGGTTGCAGGAGCTGGGCCTGGCTAGTCTATAGCAATAGCAATAGCAGTTAGACTTATATACCGCTTCATAAGGCTTTCAGCCCTCTCCAAGCGGTTTACAGAGTCAGCATATCACCCCCAACAACAATCCGGGTCCTCATTTCACCCACCTCGGAAGGATGGAAGGCTGAGTCAACCCTGAGCTGGTGAGATTTGAACAGCTGAACTGCCGAACCAGCAGTCAGCTGAAGTAGCCTGCAGTACTGCACTCTAACCACTGCGCCACCTCATCACCTTCTAGGGAAGAGAAGGACCAGGGGAGACAGGAGAGCAGCCTTCCAATATTTGAGGGGGCTGCCATAGAGAAGAGGAAGGGGGTCAAGCTATTCTCCAAAGCCCCCGAAGGCCAGACAAGGAACAATGGATGGAAACTGAACAAGGAGAGATTCAACCTGGAAATAAGGAGGAATTTTCTGACAGTGAGAAAAATCAACCCATGGAACAGAATTTCCCTTTGGAAGTTGTGGGAGCTTCATCCCTGGAGGCTTTCAAGAAGAGATTGGACTGCCATTTGTTGGAGATGGTGTAGGGTCTCCTGCTTGGGCGGGGGGTTGGACTGGATGGCCTACAGGATCCCTTCCAACTCTGATAATCTGAATTAGTCTCTCCCAACCCTGTTATTCTATTACTTTATTAATGGCCCTCCCTATTTACGTCACGTTGGTCCGTTACCCGTGACCAAGTAGAACCATGGTCAAACTGGTGGCTGGTTGGACATGTAGTTCTAACCCCTTTGGAGCCCAACAAGTGAGAGGAGGTTAACCTTGGCAGATTCTTCAACCTACCAGGGTGTTTCACCTCCAGAGCAAATTTATCTCCAGGTTGCATCCTGGTGCTTCATCTCCACCCCATCAATGCTTCATCTCCACTAGACCGATTAGATCCCACAGATTAGGCCTCCTCCGAATCCCATCCGCCGGCCAGTGTCGACTGGCGACTACCCGGAGGAGGGCCTTCTCTGTGGCTGCTCCGACCCTCTGGAACGAACTCCCCGTGGAGATTCGAACCCTCACCACCCTCCAGGCCTTCCGCAAAGCCCTTAAAACCTGGCTGTTCCGACAGGCCTGGGGCTAAAGAGCTTCTGCCCCCCTCCTCGAATGGTATGACTGTTGTGTGCTTTTAAATTATGCATTGTTATGTGTCATTTTTTAATTTTTTGTCTGTATCCCCCTTCCCTGGTTTGAGTTGTGAGCCGCCCTGAGTCCCCTTCGGGGGGAAAGGGCGACATAGAAATATAATAAACAACAACAACAACAATCTCCAAGGTTGCTCGGCAGAACCTCAAAGTCCTCTTTTCAAAATCCTCTTTTCAGAGTTCCAAACACTTCTCTGTCTCTTTCCCGAATCTGGTCACGGAAGAGGAATCCTGGATGTTCCCATGCTGTCCTCTTCCTGACTCTCACCACCTAAAAAAGAGCTGTCCCACCTTGGAAACTTCAAGGCTTGTGGACTTCAACTCCCAGAACTCCTCCGACAGCAGAGCAGCAGAGCTGGCTGGGGAATTCTGGGAGCTGAAGTCCACGAGTCTCGAAGTTGCAAGGTTTAAGACCGCCCTGTGCTGAAGGCCAGCTGTGGGTGATTGGCAGATTGGGCCAAGTTCTCACCCGCTGGTTGGGCTTGGGCTACCCACGAAGGCATGAAGCCTGTGGCTCTGTATGTTCCATGAATGTGACACTTCACGGCTATTCCTGTTCAGAGTAACAGCCTCCTCTTCTCGTGCTTCGTTTGGCAGATCTGATCCACAGCCTTCGGTGGAGAAATTGTGCCAACGCTGGCATTCATGTGGCTTTTGGAGGGCACGGAGCAGCCACAAAACCTCTTTCTGAGCCTCGACGTTGCCGTGTCCTGAGCATCTTTAAGCGGAGACAGCCCAGAAGAAGCTCTTGCGTGTCCAGTTCCGAGGCCTACCTATGCCCAGCCTCTTTCTCGGCCCCACAGCTGGCTTTTTTTTTTGGGGGGGGGAGCAGTTGCAAAGATGGGAGAGGAGATCAGGAGGAGGAGGCGTCGGCCTCTGCGGCTTGGCGCAAGACTAGCCCTCCCTTTTTCCCCGCTTCACTTATCAGCCACGGCTTAGCCGACCGAAAGCATGGGGCGGAAAGTGTTTTATCTCCTTGGCCAAACCACAGCATCCCTAAAGCGGTTCTGATTTGCTGTTACTATGGCGACACGGCTGGGTTTATCAGGGGCTGAATTTGTAGTTGTTTAAGTGCTGAGCAAAAGGGATGTAGGAGGGACTGGCTCCCAGCAGTTGCCGGGGAAGGGAAGAGAGCCAGCTTCTCTCACAAAACCCTGCGCTGGGCCTCGGCCCCAAAGGATGCCTAGGAAGCCCCCCCCCCGCCCCCAAAATACCATAAGAACAAAGGGGGCTAGGAATGGGGGACCCAGAGAGTTGCGGAGCGTCAGAGGACTGTAGATTCCCCCCCCCACACCGATCGCAATTGAAAGGGTCTTGCAGCCCATCTTCACAGGCTGTTCTTCTCCAAGGATGTTGGGCAGTGGTTGGGCACAGCGGAGGCCCCGATATCCGGGAGGATCAGATTCGGAAAGGCTGTACTAATGAGATACTCCGACTCCAGAAGTCACTCCTTGAGGTCTTTGGCTGTTGATTTTCCCTGCCTTTTAATCTTCAGGGCAGGGTATCCAGGTGAGCGAGGAGGAAAAGCTGCGTAAAGCTGAAGAGCAAAGTGAGGCACGGTGGAATGACAGAATAACAGGATTGGGAGGGACCTTGGAGGTCTTCTAGTCCAACCCCCTGCTCGGGCAGGAATGGAGAGCAGGAATGGCATTGGCCAAGCAATCAAAAAAGGCTGCCAACATGAGAAAGTTTGATCTCATTGTGGAAGTTTGAAAGAATAGCAATAGCAATAGCAGTTAGACTTATATAGCGCTTCATAGGGCTTTCAGCCCTCTCTAAGCGGTTGACAGAGTCAGCATATTGCCCCCCAACAACAATCTGGGTCCTCATTTCAGATAGATAGATAGATAGATAGATAGATAGATAGATAGATAGATAGATAGATAGATAGATAGATAGATAGATAGCAATAGCAGTTAGACTTATATACCGCTTCATAGGGCTTTCAGCCCTCTCTAAGCGGTTGACAGAGTCAGCATATTGCCCCCAACAACAATCTGGGTCCTCATTTCAGATAGATAGATAGATAGATAGATAGATAGATAGATAGATAGATAGATAGATAGATAGATAGATAGATAGATAGCAATAGCAGTTAGACTTATATACCGCTTCATAGGGCTTTCAGCCCTCTCTAAGCGGTTTACAGAGTCAGCATATCGCTCCCAACAACAATCCGGGTCCTCATTTTACCCACCTCGGAAGGATGGAAGGCTGAATCAACCCTGAGCCGGTGAGATTTGAACAGCCGAACTGCTGAATTGCAGTCAGCTGAAGTAGCCTGCAATGCTGCATTTAACCACTGCGCCACCTCGGCTCTAGAATTTGATGGAAGGCGGTGAAGAGGGATGCTGGGCAGCTAAGGGGCATCCTGGTACTCCAAGATAGGGGGGTGGCTGACGCTAGAGGTAGCCTCTGCATTTTGTAGCACTAACTGCAGAGATGGGGGTGGCTGGGATGGGACAGTGACACAGAAACAGCTCTGCATTTCTTCTGTCAAATCCCAGCCTCTTCATTTCCAGAAAGACCAAGTTTTTAACTATGCACAGAAAGAGGAACAAATACTTTATCATGCTCTAAAATAAGGAACTAACAGTTCAACATCTTTAAAAAAAAAAAACAACTTGTAATCCAGAAACAATAAGCCCAGACAATTGCCAAATGCAAAGGATCGTAGCATTTCATTCGAGTTCTTGGTTTTTTCTCGTTGCAAACTTTGACCACGGAAGATGCCAGAGGAAACTTAATTCTTGCACTCAGATTCAGGGGCTAGTTGTATTTTTTGTAAAAGAAAAATTAGTTCAGCTTCTATATCAGTTTATTTATTCATTCATTCATTCTTCCGTTCATTCACTTACATGTTGAAATTCATTTTTTTTAAAAATCATTTCAGCTTATACAGTATGTCGAAATTTATGAATTCAGCTTGCAATCTTCTTGAGGTTACTAAAGAGCTGGTGACCAAATCCTTCTTTTCAATGGTGTGAAGTTCCCGTGGTTCGCCCATGAGGCCAATGTGGAGAAAAGACAGGACACGATCTTTCTCGGGATGGAGCGATGACCCAGATTGGGGGTCTGAGAGCCCCTTTTATTGAGATAGGACAAAGGCAGGAGGAGCAATCAGCATGTGGTTAAAAACAGCCTGTAAAAGTACAATTTCTAATCTACTGCTCAGTCTATATATGGTCAAATCCTGGGCGTCAATGGTAGGGCACATCTCAGAATGTTATGTTATGCACTATCAGGATGTTATGGAGTTTGTTTTCTCCTGTGTGATTCAGCGTGGCTCTGCATGCCCTAGTATGAACTGGACAATGGGTGACACACACCTACACAAGGAACTGTATTACAACACAATGGGCCTCTTTTTCTGGTGTTAAAATCTGCTGAAAAGGGATTTTTATTTTTTTGGCCTTCCCCTCCATCCTCTTGCAGAGAAGCTGGGGGCATTATCGTCTCCGCGGAATTTGGCAGTGGATCAAATTCCCACAAAAGTTGCTAAAATTGCAGAAAGGCTGTTCATAAATTTCTCCTCCTCCCAGGAACATCTGGCTTGGGAGAATCAGGATGACCTCTGGAATCAGCCAATAAATATGTGTTTGGCCTTTGCAAAGGCCAGCAGGAGAAGAGTATCGATACTGATATATGATTCGTCTTGGCAGAAGAATTACGGCATTCGACAGACCGAAACAGAAAAAATCAAAGAGTTTGGGATGTGGTAGAAAGGAAAGGAAAACTTGGGCAGTTCAAGGTACGTTTCTCATTTCATTCTGGCCGGAGAACGGCAGAGACCTGGAGAGTGGAAGCAGGACGCCTCGCTGTTCTCTCAACCTGGCTGTTTTCAGACGTTTTATGACCCAACTAGGTAACATCACCAGTGCTAGAGGGGAGAGGGGTTTGTGGAGCGGAGGAAGAGGAAGAAGAAGAGGAGGAGGAGGAGGAAGGAAGGAAGGAAGGAAGGAAGGAAGGAAGGAAGGAAGAGGAGGATTATGGCCTCCTTGGTGCTCTCTGAACTTGGCTGTTTTCAGACGTTTTATGACCCAACTAGGTAACATCATCAGTGCTAGAGGGGAGAGGGGTTTGTGGAGTGGAGGAAGAGGAAGAAGAAGAGGAGGAGGAGGAGGAAGGAAGGAAGGAAGGAAGGAAGGAAGGAAGAGGAGGATTATGGCCTCCTTGGTGCTCTCTGAACTTGGCTGTTTTCAGAAGTTTTATGACCCAACTAGGTAACATCACCAGGGCTAGAAGGGAGAGGGGTTTGTGGAGCGGAGGAAGAGGAAGAAGAAGAGGAGGAGGAGGAGGAAGGAAGGAAGGAAGGAAGGAAGGAAGGAAGGAAGGAAGGAAGGAAGGAAGGAAGAGGAGGATTATGGCCTCCTTGGTGCTCTCTGAACTTGGCTGTTTTCAGAAGTTTTATGACCCAACTAGGTAACATCACCAGTGCTAGAGGGGAGAGGGGTTTGTGGAGCGGAGGAAGAGGAAGAAGAAGAGGAGGAGGAGGAGGAAGGAAGGAAGGAAGGAAGGAAGGAAGGAAGGAAGGAAGGAAGGAAGGAAGGAAGAGGAGGATTATGGCCTCCTTGGTGCTCTCTGAACTTGGCTGTTTTCAGAAGTTTTATGACCCAACTAGGTAACATCACCAGGGCTAGAAGGGAGAGGGGTTTGTGGAGCGGAGGAAGAGGAAGAAGAGGAGGAGGAGGAGGAAGGAAGGAAGGAAGGAAGAGGAGGAGGATTATGGGCTCCTTGGTGCTCTCTGAACTTGGCTGTTTTCTTCACATGTTTTAAGACCCAACTAGGTAACATCACCAGGGCTAGAAGGGAGAGGGGTTTGTGGAGAGGAAGAGGAGGAGAGGGAGAAAGAGAAAGAAAGAGGAAGAGGAGGAGGACTGTGGGGGTCCTTTGTGTTCTCTGAACTTGGCAAACGTTTCATGACCCAACTAGATAACAGCATCCCTGCTAGCAGTGAAGGAAGTTGCCTTGCTCCACCAGCACATCATGTGTGACGTTTGCAGGTGTGATTTTGAGAGCATTGTTATACGCCAGAAAAGTAACCCTGGGGTCACAGTGGCGAAATTATTATTATTATTTTACTACCGGTTCTATGGGCGTGGCTTGGTGGGCGTGGCAGGGGAAGGGTACTGCAAAATCCCCCTCCCCTCCCCACTCTGGGGCCAGCCAGAGGTGGTATTTGCCGGTTCTCTGAAAGAAAGAAAAATCCTGCTACCGGTTCTCCAGAACCTGTCAGAACCGGCTGTATTTCACCCCTGCGGGTAGAACTTCCAGGACACCAGATCTCCATGCCAGGCACCAAGCTCGATCTACTACCCTTGGTTCGCGTTGCTCAGAAGACCCCCTTCCGCAACTTCTTCCCCCCCTCAACACGGCCAGGAGACCCAAAGACTTGCAGGCGCAAGATCCCCCGTTGAGGGAGGCACCGGGTGTCTTCTGGTTCTCTGCCCCGAAGTTCAGGTAAAGCGGTGAGGAGGTAGCTCAGCCGAGGTACCAGCGCCCCCCTCCCCCGCCTGAAGCCTTCCCTGCGGGCGGACCAGGCGGGGACCAGGCGGCGCGGGATCCCTTCTCTCCCGCACCCTCCCCAGGCCGCGGGGGACGCTCCCGACCCAGCCTACTTTCTGCAAGGCCGCCGGCTGGGGGCGCACCCCCCCCTGGACTGGCACCGATCCCGGGATGGGGGAGCTGGACGGCTGGGGCGATCCTCGGGGCCGTCGGAGCAGCTCCGAGGCGGGTTTGGGACGAGGGGGCGGAGGAGGAGGAGGAGGAGGAGGAAGAGGAGGAGGGCGCCCAGTCCCCACCTCCTCCCGGTCGGGGCGGGGAGCGGACCCCCCCGCCCCGCCCCCACCCGCTCCGTGGCGCTCCATCAGGGGGCGCTGTTGGGCTTGGCAGAGGCGCGGCTTTCCCGGGGGAAGCCCCAGCGCGTCTCCGGCCGCCGCCGCCGCCGCCTCCCGTGATGCCCCCCAACTTTTCCGCCGGCCCCCGCCCCGCCCGCCCGCGCTAAGCTCCGGCTGGCTCCGCTCCGCCGGCGGCCAGACGAGGATGGGCAGCAGCAGCAGCAGCAGGCAGGGCCGAGGCGGAGAGGGAGCCGCGGGGGCGGAAGGCGCAGGGCGGGGGCGCCGCCGTCGGTAACCCGCCGCTCAGCCGCCTGGCTCGCCTCCCGCTGCAGCCGCTGCTCCCGCGCCTCCGCCGCCCTCGCCCGCCTCGCCGGACAGCGCCCCGAGCCAACCGAGCGCGCGCCCGCTGGATGGGCCCGGCGGCTCCGGCCACGGATGTCGGCTGGTGCTGCTGCTGTTGCGGCGCTGGCGGCGGCGGTGGCGCCCGGCTCCCGGTCCTCGCTAAGCGGCGCGTCGGCCCAGCGCTGAAGGCGGAGGAGGAGGCAGGTAAGGCAGGCGCGGGACCCGACGGGGCTCTTGGGGAGGGGGCTGCAGGCGGGGCGGGGGCGCCGGAGAACAAAGGAGGCGAAGCGCCCGGGAGGCGGAGGGAGCGGCGGTCTGAAACAGGGCTGGGCGGACGGATTTGGTCGGGGGGGGCTTGGCAGAAGGACTCCCAGCCCCATCATCCCCGGCCGAGCGGAGCCACGATCGCCTTAGGGAAGGCTGGGAGACGCAGCGAGGACGGCCGGGGTGGTGTGGAAGCAGCCCCTCCTCTCTCCCCCCCCCGCAGCCCCCGCCGCTTCTTCCCTCTACTTGGGCCCCTGGCCAAGCGCCCCCCGCCCGCCCCCTGCCACCTCTGGGGGCCTCGGAGGGGTTTCCTCTCTCCGGCTCTACCTGCCGGGCGAGCTCCGCCTTTGGAAGCGCCGGCAGGCGAGCTAGGCAGGCCCGGAGGCTTTGGGGCAGGGCGGGGGTTCCTCCTCTTCCTCCCCTCGCCCCCCCCCAAAAAAAGCGAAAGGAAGCCCGGGCATCTCGGGGGCGGCTGTGCCGGTCCAGGAAGGCGGAGGATTCCGGTCGGTTGTGGCTGCTGCTCGGGCGAGCGTGGTGGGATCAAAGGCTTTTCCTCCGGGGCGCCGCCCCCGCGCTGCTCCACAGCCGCCCCCGCGCTCCTCCGGAGCCGGAGGGCAGCCAAAGCCGCGGCTGACTCCTGTCCAGCCCGGGCTGGCCTCGCCTCGCTCCCGGGGGGCTGACTCTGCTTTACATCCTCCCGGGCGGAGCCAGAGCGCAGGGAAGATCTGGCCTCCATTGGGGCGGGGGGGGGGGGCGCAGAGCTTCCCTCCTCGCCTTTGAAGATGATTCTTCCTTCGCTTTCCCGAAAGGGTGTTAACAGATTAACAAAGTTGGAAGGGACCTTGCAGGTCATCTAGTCCAACCCCCTGCCCAAGCAGGAGGACACCCTACATCTGCCTCTACCTAGGATCAAACTCACAAACCTCCTGATTGTGAAGCCAGAGCTCCACCTCTAAGCCACAGAACGGGGAAGCTCTCCCTCGGGCGAGGGGTGGTGGTGGGCGGGGATCTTTTTAAACTAGCTTCTTTCCATCCTTGAGGTCGAAGGAAGGGGGAGGCAGGGAAGACCCCCCCACAACTGGGTGTATGTAATTTGGCCACAGTTTAGGAACCTCCCTCTCACACCAGTTAAGTCCCATCCTGCAGAGAGCAAGTCTGGGCCAGGAATAGGTTGCCTTGATGAAGGTTGGTCCTCTGGTAGGTTGAGAGACCCTTGGAGAAACCTTGAAAGTTTGGTGTTTTCATCGAGGGCATCACACCTGTTTTGTTATCCTGGCTCTTTAGCTCTCAAACATCTTTCTTTGTGGGGTTGCCAAGCCTAGATTTCTCTGCATGGTGTCTGCCTCTGTTCCAAGCCCACTTTGCACGGGGGAAAGATGGTGGCCTCGGACCTCCAAATACGGTGGAACATGGTTCTTCTATGGAACAGACCATCCTGGTTTAGATGGCCGAATGATTTGATGTAAGATAAAAACAGTGAGAAGAGAATGGTAGGAAAAGTTATCGGGGAGGTAAACTGTGATGCTAAGAAGCACTTTCGTTTGAGATCCTGGACCTGGTTTTTCACCTGAATCCAGGTGTTCAAATGCTCCCCAAGGAATGGGGTTTTTTATGAGTTCAAAAGAGGAAATTCCAATCCAGATGGTAAAGAATGAGGGTAACTGAATTTAATTCATTCTTGTTCCTCTTAGAGTCAATTAATTCGTGTTTTTTTTTCTTGACCTGTCCATTTTTTTTTTTTTGCCCTGTTCACTTCTTCACCTTCTGGTTTACCTGTCTGGGGCGAAACTTTGTCCTCACCCCATTTGTAATCCACACAGAGATGAAATCGTAGCATTGTGGGGGCTTGGAAGGGACCTTGGAGGTCTTCTAGTCCAACCCCCTGGAAAATGAATGTCTTGGTTTGAAAAAGTGCCTTTCCACGTTAGATGCATGTGTGTTTATAGCTTTTTGACACTCCTATACTAGTTTGTAGAGCTGAACTGTTCTGAATTATCAGCTAAGACGCTGAGCTTGTCGATCAGAAAAGTCAGCAGTTCGGCGGTTCGAATCCCTAGCGCCGCGTAACGGAGTGAGCTCCTGTTATTTGTCCCAGCTTCTGCCAACCTAGCAGAGTTTGAAAGCACATAAAAATGCAAGTAGAAAAATAGGAACCACCTTTGGTGGGAAGGGAACAGCCTTCAGTGTTTAATCATTCTGGCCACATGGCCACGGAGACGTCTTCGGATAACGCTGGGTCTTTGGCTTTGAAATGGAGATGAGCACCGCCCCCTAGAGTCAGGAACAACTAGCACATCTGTGCAAGGGGAAACCTTTACCTTTAACCAAGGATTAGACCTCTCCTGGTCGAAGGTAGCCTCAAAACCTTCTTCCCCACTGTTGCCATCTTATAATTCTAACATGTTGATTTCTTTTCTTTTTAATATACTTTTTTTATTTTCCACTTTCATAACATATAATCACATGTATACTATTACATAGCCAATATCCTATTGCAGTGGTTCCCAAACTTGGCAACTTTAAGACTTGTGGACTTCAACTCCCAGAATTCTCCAGCCAGCAGAGTCTTAAAGTTGCCAAGTTTGGGAACCACTGTCCTATTGTATGAAGTAGTAATTACATCAGTTCCTCTTGTCATCAACGCCCAGAAAGATAAAAACCCATTATTGGCTCTTCTGCTCTCCATACACCTATTTCTTCTGCCTCTCTCCTACCTCCTTTCTTCCCTCCATCATCCTTTCCTACTCTACTTCCCCTTCCTTTCTCCTTCTCCTCTCTCTTCATTCCACTCCTCCTTATCATCCTCATCTTCCCCCCTTACCCTCTCTCCTATCCCTCTCTTCCTGTCTTTCTTCTCTCTTCTGTTTCCCACTCTTCTACCTCCTTTCTTCCCTCCATCATCCTTTTCTACTCTACTTCCCCTTCCTTTCTCCTTCTCCTCTCTCTTCATTCCACTCCTCCTTCTCCTCCTCATCTTCCCCCCTTACCCTCTCTCTTATCCCTCTCTTCCTATCTTTCTTCTCTCCTCTGTTTCCCACTCTTCTACATCCTTTCTTCCCTCCATCATCCTTTCCTACTCTACTTCCCCTTCCTTTCTCCTTCTCCTCTCTCTTCATTCCCCTCCTCCTTATCCTCCTCATCTTCCCCCCTTACCCTCTCTCTTATCCCTCTCTTCCTATCTTTCTTCTCTCCTCTGCTTCCCACTCTTCCTCCCATTGGTGTATTTCAGCTTCTGAGCAAACTCCATTCTATGTTGATGGTATTTATGCTTCCATATCAATATACTTATCTTAGTTTTAAAGAAGAAATAAGAGAAGACAGTATACATGTGCAATCATATTACATTAAAATCTAACGCCCCTCGTCAAGCCTAACATGTGTTGATTTCCGATGTATTAATCTGACTTTGAGTCCCCAGCTTGTAGTGAGGGAAGCATCTTCCTAACTTTATCCATAAAGTTTTCAGAACAGGCAAGTTTAAAGAGAAAAGAGCAGTTTGCACCCAGACGCAAAGTTGTTTACAATAAACATCTGCTTTTAGCCAGTAAAACCAAGTGTGTTACGGGGAGTCCTTGACGTACCACCACAATGGTGCCCACAATTTCTGTTCCTAAGTGAAACGTTGTTTAATTAAATGTCACCCCAATTTACAACCACAGTTGTTAAGTGAATCGCTGCACTTGTTATAAGATAGTAACACGCTGGTTAAGTGAATCTGGACCTTGCTGTCTGCAACAGTCGTCAGTGTGAAAAACGTAAAAGTCCCTCTTGAATGGCCACTAGAGGAACGGTTGTAAGCCAAGGATTTGTGCCTGCAGAGCGTATTCGTGCTTCCTTGGTGTTGTGGAATTATCACAGGCGTTCATTCGTCCAGGGGAGTTGAATTACTTTTGTCTCTTGGTCTCTTCTGTGGCGGCGGTTGTGTTTTGTTTTACGACGAGACCCGGGATGGTTTATGCTTCTGTTCCAATGCACGGAAGGATTTGCAGCCTGGTTTAGCAGCCGTTTTGAGTGGCGGCCTCGCGCATGATGGGTTTGAGGGTAGCAAATCTGGCTTCGTCTTCACCCTGCACGCCTTTTTATCGGCGGGCGTTTTTCTATTCTACGATGAGGCGAAATTGGGGTGGAATTGTTGGTGAAAACACAAGTCAATCGGCAGGAGGTTTTGTTTCCCCGAATGCTGCAAAAAATAAAAATTGAAAACACGAGAATGCCGTGTTGAGGTTTGTACGAGACTGGTGAAAATCTCTCGGTCTGGTCTAATTATTTTAAACAGCCTGGCAAACATCCGTTTTTCCTCTGGCAGAGGGGCAGGAAATGGGCTGCGATTGTCCAGCTGCCTGCGGTGGGGCTGTTGTCTGCTTTTGGCAAGGATCTGTTTTCAAGAACCTTCCAAAGTCCCCGAAACAGAAGCTTCAGGAAGATTAGCCCGAAAACTTCTGGACTGGCCTAAGATATTTTATTACCCCGAGTGAAGGGTCCTTTTTTTGGCCCTTCCCCTCCTTTTCCCCCCCTCTAGTTTTGAGCGAATGTTTCTTCTGGACAATGTTTTCCACCATAGCTGTGCCCTCCGAATCTCAAAATCATTGTCTTTTCCCCCAAGGGTTGGGTAGAGTGCTTTTTTTAAATACAAAAATTGGCATCCTTCAACAAAAGGGATGAATCATTGCCGCCTCCTGCTGAAATTCAACGGTAGGTGCCAAGATGGGTGACCCTTCCCCCCCCCTCTCCTTTTCTAAAGGTAGTTTTGTTGAGGTTCCTCAGAGGGAGACTCCTTGGAGAATCCAGATAGTCATCTGGCAAGGACAACGGGTGGAGAGAGACCTGACTACAAGTCCCAGCAGGCAGTGTGGGCTCTGGAGTCCAACATCTGTCCGCGGTGCTGAACTCAAAATGACCCGGGGCCTCCTGGGAGTTGTAGTCTTCTCCACTTGGGGCCTCCTCAGGAAGGCCGCGAGGGTTTCTTCAGAGTTCCTACGGAGAAGGTGCTAGAGGACCCCATGAGCCAAGGTGGCGCAGTGGTTAAATGCAGCACTGCAGGCTACTGCTAGATCAGCAGTTCAGCGGTTCAAATCTCACCGGCTCAGGGTTGACTCAGCCTTCCATCCTTCCGAGGTGGGTGAAATGAGGACCCAGATTGTTGGGGGCAATATGCCGACTCTCTGTAAACCGCTTAGAGAGGGCTGAAAGCCCTATGAAGCGGTATATAAGTCTAACTGCTATTGCTATCTGGGGGGGGGGGTGTTGGGAGCCCCGGGGTCCCTCTGGCCCCGTCTGGGTTGCTGAAGGGTAGCCTTCTGCCCCGTTTGCAAGGTGACTCACCCCCCCCACGGGACCCACCAGCTCAGAAGACGCTCCACAAAGCTTTGGAGATCTGAGCAGAGGCTTATGAAAGAGTAACGCTCCCCCCCTTTTTTCTTCTGAAACCCCCTTCTCTGTGCAGCGAACCACCGCTGGGAAAGGACAACAGGGAGAGAGCAGAGAAGCTTTCTCTCTCCTTTTTTTAATAATTAAAAGGAAGCGGAGGAGGAGGAGGAGGGCTTTATTATCCCTTTGAGATGAGCAAAGGAGGCTTGAAACCCACACCATGGAATGGCAATGAAGGAAGACATCTGTTGCTTTCTCTTTTCATCCATCCATCCATCCATCCATCCATCCATCCATCCCTCGGCAAAATTAATTGAATACAATTTTGGGGGGGAGGGGGGTCTTTCGTGCCAGGCTTCTGGAAGAGTAGGCCATCGATTGTCCTCCAGGAGGAGGTCTCCAGAACCAGGAGGGGTTTCTCAGGAGGCTTCCGATGAAAGAGGATGAGGCCCGTGTCCCAGTAAAGAGTTTGGTGTTGAGAAGTTTTGGACACCTGGAATCGGGGGGTGCTGGGTATCACTGCTGAACATTTCCTGGTTTTCCGAGGTCCCCTTGAGCCCCAACCTCCTTGATTTATGACCACAATTGAGCCCAACATTATTGCCGCTAAGTGAAACGTTTGTTACGTGACTTTTGCCCCCACCTTCCTTGTCAAAGTTGTTCTTCATTTAGTCACATGGTTGTTCAGTGGATCCGTTTTTCCCCATGGCCGTCTTCCAAGATCTCAGGGGCTGCCCCAAAGAAGAGGGAGTCAAGCTATTCTCCAAGGGACCTGAGGGCAGGACAAGAAGCAATGGGTGGAAACTAATCAAGGAGAGAAGCAACTTAGAACCGAGGAGAAATTTCCTGACAGTGAGAACAATTAAATCAGGGGAACAGAATTTGCCTCCAGAAGTTGTGAATGCCCCAATACTGGAAGTCTTTAAGAAGATGTTGGATAGCCATTTATCTGGAACGGTGTAGGGTTTCCTGCCTGAGCAAGGGGTTGGACTAGAAGACCTCCAAGGTCCCTTCCAACTCTTCTATTGTATTATTGTATGGCCGTTGCTGGGCAGAAGGTCGCAAAAGGAGGATCACGGGACCCCAACCATCGTAAATATGAACCAGTTGCCAAGTATCTGAATTTTGATCACGCAACTCCAAGGAGGCCGCAGTGGTCATAAGGGTGAAAAATGGCCGTAGGTCCCTTTTTTTCAGTCCGCTGTAACTTTGGACGGCCGCTAAATGAACAGGGCTACCTGTCATGGATCCACCACCCTTTTAATTTCTCCTGGTTTCTAAGACTGGGCTGAAAACGGTGAGCTAATTTTGAATGCCAAATGAAAACAGAAAGATAGAAAAATGGCTGCCGTGGAAACATTCACCCCAAATTTGTGAGCCGTTGTCATCTCCTCGAACCCGAGTCCCTTCACCGTCGTCTTGCTGGAGGAGGTAGAACTGCCTGGAAGGTTCTCAAGGGATGAGATACCTTCACGCAGGTATTTGGGGATCCCCGAATGGTATATATAAGCTACTCCTCTTTGTTGTTGAACATGGACTAGAGCAGTGTTTCTCAACCTTCTCAACCTGTGCTGGCTGGGGGATTCTGGGAGTTTCTCAACCTTCTCAACCTGTGCTGGCTGGGGGATTCTGGGAAGTCCACAGGACTTCAAGTCGTCAAGGTTGAGAAACACTGGACTAGAGGAAGGCGATCTGGAGAAATCGTGGTGCGTTTCGTGGCCGTTGGAGATCCATAGGAAAGTCTCCCTTGAGTCCGGGAGGTTCAACACTCCCGAGGACTTCATGGACTCCGTGGCTGTTTTTCTTGGCCGGAAGTGGCTTTGTCATGTCTTCCCAGTAGAGTCAATCCTCTTGACTTGCATCCCAGAGAAGGCTTCAGGTCCACCATCCATGATGGACACCATCTCGACTTTTTTTTCTGGCCATATTCTGTAGGGCTCCCCAAAAGGTTGCATGTAGGTGTCCCACCTCTGGTGCGCCTAGAGGTCTTTTTGGGGAGGGGGGTCTTCTATTACTTGAGTTTTTCCAAGCTGGAGACTTGGGAGATGGATGGGCTTCTACGCCTGCTCCTTCCTCTGCGAGGCTGCTTCAATCTTCAGCTTTGAGGAAGCTCTTAATTCTACGTGGTTCCTTCCCAAGACAAGCAAGGAAGAGAGGAAGGAAGGTGGGTGGGGAGACTAGCAAGGGGGTCTGTCTTTAACCCCCCCCCCACCTGGGATGGCAGCCTAGAGCAGTGATGGCAAACATTTTCGGCACCCAGTGCCCAAACTGGAACCCTCCAGAAACCAGATGACCAGCTGCCGATGTGCACATGCCGGATTTTTGGGCCATTTTTCGGCTGTTTTTTTGGGGGGGGCATATTTGGCTGTATTTAGCCAGTTTTTCCCCCCTGTTTTCTGGCTGTTTTCCAGGCCGTTTTGGGGCTGTTTTGGGGCCAAAACACAGCCTGAAAATAGCCGAAAAATGGCCTGAAAACGGCCCTTGTTTTGGCTATTTTTGGGGCCATTTTCTGGCACTCCAGCGCCCGCCAAGACCATATGCTCCGGAAACTAGAAGATCAGCTGGTGACGGCACGTGTGGCCACCGAGAAGGCTCTGTGTGCCACCTCTGGCACAGGTGCCACCGGTTCACCCTCTCAGGCCTAGAGGCTTCCTTTGGACTCTGAAAAGGCAGATCAGAAGGGAAAGAAAAGGGGGCATTTGGAGGGGTGGGTGGTGCCAGCCGCACTTCATCCTCTAAGTAGCTGGTGGGAGGAGAAGGAGGAGGAGGAGGAGGAGGAGGAGGAGGAGGAGGAGGAGGAGGAGGAGCAACCCTCCTGGGTTCAGAGATGAAGATTAAATAGAAGGAGCTCTGAGCTGGCTCCAGGCTAAGAGCAGGACGGAGAGAAGGAGAGAATGAAGGAGAGAGAGAGAGAAAAACCCACAGGGAGGAGAAGGTGGAAGCCACCAAGGCACCTTTCGGCCCTTTGCCAGATCCACAAACCCAACACCTCTCGCCAGCCTGAGTCCTTATCTTGGAGAAACAGAACCAATCAGCCTGCAGGAAGACTCGGCGGAGAAGCAGGGGGGGTGCGGTGGGAAGAGCCATCCCTTTGACTCACAAAGAAACAACAACAACAACAAATTCCCCCGTTCGGGTTTTTCTATTTTTGAAAAGCACAAAATGCAGACACAAAATTAAAAAGGCAGCAGCTGCCCCACTGGCACTTGGCTCCCCCTGGCACCTTGCTCCTCCTCCCGCCTTGTGGGGAGGGCATCCCTGGCAATGCCACCCTGGCTCCTGCCACACCGGGGAGGAGTTTGGAGGGCAGGAAATGCTCCCGACGGACCAGCAACTTTGCCTTCTCGGGCTGCGGCCGAGTCAACCCTCCCCCGAAGCCGTGTTTGGGGTGAATGCTGTGGGCTGAGACCCCCCCCCCCGCTTTGCCCCCCTTCTGGTCCCCGTCAAAGCTCTGGACGCCTTCCAGCCTCCCTTTCCGATTCGGAGGATGGCACACTTCTGGCAAAGTGGCGAAGGACCAGGCAGCCAGGCTGAATGTGCACTGCTGCCGCCGGTTTTCTCGCCGTCCAAATGTATGTTCTGTCGGCTGGCAGGCGAAGTGGGGAGAAGGTTTTGTTTTTTCCTGAATCCCAAGCTGCTGGATTACATTCACACGATCCTTTTCTTCCTCCTTTGCCTTCTTTCGGCGATTCTTCTTGCGGATCCCGAGAGAGCCAGCCCCGGAATCCCCCAGCCAAATGGAGCTCAATTCCCTCTTCTCGAATCTCACCTTCTCCCCCTCGGAGGGCAGCAGGGACCCACCTACCCAGTTCCTGTAAGGAGGCTGAGATCATCGCCTTCCCTGGCACGCTGAGGATGTTTGTCCGGGCCATAACGGATCACGTAGTAACACAGGTGGAACAGCCGGCTGCCTTGACGCTCAGAGGGGTGGGATGCCATCCTGAGGCAGCTAGATTGGGGCAACCGAGAAGATCTGGTTCTAGCTTGGCCTTCTGGATGTCAGGCGCTGTTCTTGGTACCCACCACCACCACCACCGTCCCGGGAAGTTTAGCCCAGTGTTTTTCAACTGGGGCCATTGGAAGACGACGTGTGGATTTTTAACTCCCAGAATCCCCCAGCAAGCAAATAAAGAGCTGAATTATTCTGGCGGAATTGTTCCGTGTCGTTCCTGGGCTTAGCGTGGAGGGAGCTGAAGTCTCCAGGCTTTGGGTCAAGACATCGGCAGCTTCACCTGTGCCCTTTGGGGGTAGCCTGTAGAGATAGGTATCTGCAACATACAAGGGTTGACCATGTCCATGCATGCTAGCTGGGGGATTCTGGGAATTGAAGTCCACCCAACCAGGCTGGGGGATTCTGGGAATTGAAGTCCACCCAACCAGACTGGGGGATTCTGGGAATTGAAGTCCACTCAACCAGGCTGGGGGATTCTAGGAGTTGAAGTCCATTCAACCAGGGGGGGGGATTCTGGGAATTGAAGTCCACTCAACCAGGCTGGGGGATTCTGGGGACTGAAGTCCACTCAAGCAGGCTGGGGGATTCTGGGAATTGAAGTCCACTCAAGCAGGCTGGGGGATTCTGGGAATTGAAGTCCACTCAACCAGGCTGGGGGATTCTGGGGACTGAAGTCCACCCAACCAGACTGGGGGATTCTGGGAATTGAAGTCCACTCAAGCAGGCTGGGGGATTCTGGGAATTGAAGTCCACTCAACCAGGCTGGGGGATTCTAGGAGTTGAAGTCCATTCAACCGGGGGGGGGATTCTGGGAATTGAAGTCCACTCAACCAGGCTGGGGGATTCTGGGGACTGAAGTCTACCCAACCACACTGGGGGATTCTAGGAGTTGAAGTCCATTCAACCAGGCTGGGGGATTCTAGGAACTGAAGACCACTCAACCAGACTGGGGGATTATGGGGACTGAAGCCCACCCAACCAGACTGGGGGATTCTGGGAACTGAAGTCCACCCAACTTAAAATGGCCAAGGTTGAGAAGCAGAGGAAGAGGCCCAGGGTTCATTTGAGAGAGTCCCTACCTGGCTCTTAGCCTCTCAGAAACACCGTCTTCTCCTTTAACAGAGTTGGCAGGGTCCCCGTAGGTCATCTAGCCCAACCCCTTTCAGTGGGACTCTTCAACCTGGGGGCTCTTCCCCCCTCTTCCAAGCCACGCCCCCGTAACTGAGTAGGCGGGTCTTTATCCGTCTTTATGTATTCTTTATTGTTCCCCCCCCTCCCCGACTCCCCCTCTCCCCACCAGGCGCTCCAGAGCTGGTCCCGTGAGAAGGAGCCACACTGCCCGTGTAAACAAAGCTTTTCCGTGGCGGGCGGGAGGGACGGTGCCGGATCTTTCCCGCTGCCTACCGACAGCTTGAGGCGGCTTCTCGTTTGCCCAGTTCCTCCTCGGAGTTGTTCGGCTGCCAGCCTTCTTGGCTGCGGCTCAGGCGCCTCCAGCTAGGCCTGTGCAGGCAGCTTCTGCTGGGGGTGGGGGGTGGTGGACCTTGGCACGGACCCTGGCAGTCGGCAGGGTAGGGAAGGAGGGGGTACGGAGGACAGGGAAGCAGCGGGCAGCCTGGTCGAGCAGGCGGGGCCTCTGGGCAATGGGGGCACCCAGAACTGGCAAAGCTTGCTGGATCCTTCCCTTCCAGAAAGGCATATGTGGGCATCTTGGTACCTTCCACGCCTCCTTCATACCTCCGTGGCCGGGCCCTCTTCTTAGAGGCCAGTATGGGGACCTCATCCCAGGCACTGTCCTTCTCTCAAGCCCCCCCCCTCCCTACTTCTGCACCCCCACCCCCCAGTCTCCCCCCTGCTCCCTTCCCTAACCTCAGGGTGTGATCCTTTACCAGCCCTGGCATCCAAGGCCCTCCTCGCCCTCCTTGCAAAGGTGGGGCCCAGGTGTGTCGGGGGGGGGGGTCCTCTTCTTCCCCCTCTCCACACCCCTCCCCCCCCAAGCAAGCTGACCTTTCCCCGCCCCCCCCACCCCGCCATTGGGGAGGTGGGGCCAGGGCGCCTTGAAATGTGAGCTGCGGCAGACGGTTAATCATCTCCCTTAACAGGTTTATTTGCTCGTTAAACATTTAAGACTTGTTTCGCTTTATCAATTGCAGGGAGGTCCCGGCGCAGAGATTTATGTGGCACGCCACAGCGGGGGGGGGGGGAAGGAGGGGGTTGTTCTGCCTGCCCTGGTTTTGGCTTCCCTGCAAAGGGGGAAGAGGGGGGGGGCTTTAGCCCAACCTAGCAAGGCCAGGAGGAGGAGGGGTATTGCTTGCCTCTGTTCCCCCCCCTTCCGTTCAGCCTCTCTGTTTCTTCGCATCCATTAAAAAAGGGGGCCTATTCAGAGCCTTGAGATTGACAAGCACCTGCGCCCCTCCCTGCCTCCCGCTGGCAAACAGCTCCTCTTCCTACAGGAAGCCCCCACCCACCTATTGATGCAGGGTGGGGATAGGTGGGCCTTCTTATGGCCTGCTGGAGTCCAGGAAGAGGGGCGAGCGAGAGGGGGGGTGGTCTCAAAGAAGCCCCTTCTGTGTCCATCAACATGGTGGCTGGGGGAATTCTGGGAGTTGAAGTTCAGGCGTGGTGAAAGATGCCACAGTGGAGGAACGATGAGCTGAACCAGGGGTGCCCAACCTTGGCTGCTTTAAGACTTGTGGACTTCAACTCCCAGGATCCCAGACGTCAACTCTCAGAGGTGGACTTCAATTCCCAGAATTCCCCAGCCAGCCATGCTGGCTGGGGAATTCTAGGAATTGAAGTCCACAAGTCTTAAAACTGGCCAAGGTTGGATGCCCCTGCTTTATGCCCTCTTGTTTCCCCTTTGTGGAAGCAGAGGAAAGGCAGAGCTGCCCCCAAACCTGCCCTCAGGGATAAGAGCCAGGCCTTGGATGACAAGAGCCCCTCAGAACCTCCCATAAAAGGACCCCTCCCCAGGAGGGAAGGATGAAAAGGGCTCGTTCTGCTTTCTGAACCCAACCGGGGGGCCTTGCCAAGTTCTGAATCCCATCCGGAAACACGGTGCAACCGAAGGTTTGGCTTCCGCAGATCAGCCTCGGCGTGCTTTTTGCATCGCCCCGCCGGCCTCTCTTGGCAAGTCGAGGCTGGTAGGCCTTCAAGAGCTTCCTGCCTAGCACGGTGGGCTAGGAGGGTTTGGCAGAGCCACCCAACCCTTGGTCGTTCGCTCCACCCAGACGTGTCTGGATCTGGAGGAATCCGCCTGGCTCTTCTAGATCCCGCTAGAAAGCAAGAGCGCCGATGGCAGCAGCGGGAGCACGGCTCTTCCCCGCAGCTGATCTGCTCCGTCTTCTCCAAAGGCCCACGCTCCCTTCGGAGATCTGGTCCTCCTTTCGGTGTCCTTGACGTCCCTCCTGGCTGCCCGGAGTTGAGGTGTCTCTGGGGTCTTGACCCACAACCCATGGTGTGCAGCAGTGCGTGGCAATCTCGCCATTGACCAGGCGCTCCATCCGTAGTCCGCGTCCGGCCATCTGTTACTTCCCTTGGCTGGCGGGGCGTCTTGTGGGCTGTGCTTTCTTGCCCACGCTGTGGGGAACGTCCACCAGGGATGGAGAGCTGAGCCTCCATCAAGGGCCCTCTTCTTTCCAGGGGCAGCTGTTCCACCTTGAGCTTCTTGACTGCTCCTTGGGCCTCTGCCATGCCAGCCTTGCAAACCCAGAGCCTTTTCCCGGCCCGGAGAAAGATGGGTCCCCACCGCCTCTCCCTCTTCTCCTTTCCCCAGCAAAGCGAGAGGAGACAACCGAAGGAGAAAACCATCGTTTTTAGCCTTCAACCAGGAGAGCTGGCAGCTTCCTCTCTAATCACAGCCAGGCACGACAAAGAGGGGCCAGCTGTTGCCAGCGATAGAGGTGGAAACGGAGCAGAGTCCCCCCCCGCTCCCCCCCGCCCTCCCCAATCCCCAGCACCCCGGCAAAGTCACCCGATCTGGAGGTAGCAATGCCAGAGAGGAAATGCCAAGAGCTCAAGTTAAAAAAGAAGAAGCGATTTGCTGCCTTCGTGGCCAGCTCTCCACCTCTCTCTTTCTTTTCTCTCTCTTTCTTTGGCAAGCCATTTCTTTTCCCCAAGGCTGAGTCTTAGCCCCCCCTCCCTCTCCTCCTTCCCCCTTCGTTTGCCATTGAAACAGCTTACAATGAGACCCTGCTTGCCTGCACGTGTCTCTTCAGATGCTGGCGGCAGTACAATAGGCACAGACCTGCAGAAATGCTACGGCGCTTTGAAAAAATAAATAATACTTCTGAAAAAAAGAGAGCAAAACAAGCCATCCTTGTCTCCCTGAACTGCTGCCGTTCCTTCCTTTCTTTCTTCCCTTCCCCCCCCCCCACTTTGCAGCCCCCCACCCCCCCGCTGCTGTCCTGGCTAATTATAATTGCACCGAAAAAAAAGAAAAACCCCCACAACCGCCTCGAAACAAAAGGCAAAATTGAGAAGCGCAGGCTGGCACCAGCCAGTTGATGGAGGACGAGGGCTTCACCTCTGTCATTTTCCGAGCAGGGGGTTGAGAAGGGGGCTGGCCTGCCTCCTGCATTGCTGCTATTAGAGAGAGGGAGGGGGGCAGGGAGGGGGGCAGGGAGGGAGGGAGGGAGGGAATCCAGGTGTTGAATTGGAAGAAATTGCTTGCCATTTTGTAGGAGCTCCCTAAGGACTTGGTGCTCATTTCGAGAGCTTTTGCTCCTCCGTTCAGACGTTTTATCAGGGGGGGAAACCAGCAACCTCGTCTCTCCGGCTTCGCCCGCCGGCTTCCTCGGCTGAGGGTGGGAACTCTGGTGTGTGTGGGGGGGGGAGTGAGGAAGGGGTTCTCCGTAGGGGCTGTTGTTGGGGCTGCCTCTGCTGGTTTCCTGGGGGGAACAGGAAGGTGGAGGGTGGCGATAAAGGCTGCTGGCTTGATGCCACGGTGGGTAGGACGGATTAGATTAGATTAGATTAGATTAGATTAGATTAGATTAGAGGTTTATTTATATGCCGCCCTTTTCCCTGGGGGGACTCAGGGCGGCTCACAATCCAAAGGAAGGGGGAAAACAGACTTTTACATATAAGACAATACATGATTAAAACACAACATTCATACCATTCGGGCGGGTTACAGTCTTTATCCCCAGGCCTGACGGGATAGCCAGGTTTTGAGGGCTGTGCGGAAGGTCTGGAGGGTGGTGAGGGTACGAATCTCCACGGGGAGATCGTTCCATTGGGTTGGAGCTGCCACCGAGAAGGCTCTCCTCCGCGTGGTTGCCAGTCGGCATTGACCGGCAGATGGAACTCGGAGGAGGCCTAATCGATGAGATCTAATCGGTCGCGTGGAGGTAATTGGCAGTAGGCGGTCTCTCAAGTACCCAGATCCACTACCATGGAGGGCTTTATGGGTGGCAAGTAGCACCTTGAAGCGTATCCGGAGATCGACAGGTAGCCAGTGCAGCTCGCGGAGGATAGGTGTTACGTGGGTGAAGCGAGGCGCACCCACGATCGCTCGCGCGGCTGCATTCTGGATGTTTGGGGGCTCTGCTCTTACCTTGACAGTGACGGATTTCTTCTGGAAAGGGTGAGGGCTTGTTTGTTGGCCAAGGAAGGCACTTTCCGTGCCCGAACGTCCTACAGGCGTAGGCGTCCCTTGACGTACAGCCACACTGGACCCCAAGAGGTTTGTTTCTAAGCCAGTTTTGCTCCATTTTAGCAACTTTCTTGCCACCGTCATTAGGTGAATCGTCACAGCTGGCAATAAGTTGGCAGCCCAGATGTTGAGTGAAATTGACTTCTCCGCCTTTGACAGAAAGTCGCAAAAGGCGATCGCGCCACCCCAGGGTCACTGCGACCGTCGTAAAAACGAGTCCGTTGCCAAGAGGAGGGATTTGGAATGGAGGTGGACCATGGAGAGGCTGCGAAGGTTGTAACTCTGAAAAAGGGCCGTAAGTCACTTTTGGTTAACTTTGGAATGGTTGCAATTTGAAAACCGTTGTTAAGTCGAGAACTTCCTATGCTGGGCCCAGGAGACCTTTGCTCTGTGGCGTGACGCCAGCTGAACAGAAAACCAGGCCAGTTGTAGATTCGTAGTTGTCGACTACTCGAGCCTTCCTCTGCCACCACCCTTGGCTGATGGACGTGAGAGCGGGTGGCCATCTGGTTTTCTCCTTGCAATGGCCAAGGTGGCACAGTGGTTAAATGCAGCACTGCAGGCTACTTCAGCTGACTGTTATCTGCAGTTCAGCGGTTCAAATCTCACCGGCTCAGGGTTGACTCAGCCTTCCATCCTTCCGAGGTGGGTAAAATGAGGACCCAGACTGTTGTTGGGGGCGATATGCTGACTCTGTAAACCGCTTAGAGAGGGCTGAAAGCCCTATGAAGCGGTAGATAAGTCTAACTGCTATTGCTAAGTTTCCTTCTGGATCTTCCAAGAGTTGGACTCCTCCTTCTCGCTTCGATTTCTCTTCATCGTCCTCAACCCACGCCTGACCCCTTGGGGGAGAGTGTTGGCTTGCACAAAGATAGGTTTATGGAGGTTCTCAGTCCTCCGGGCCAGGTTTGTGCCAAAGGGGCTTCCCACACGCCCCCCCAAAAGGCCACTGGACTTTGCTTTTCCTTGAAGACGTCTTGCTTCTCAATCCAAGAAGCTTCTTCAAGAGGAAGAGGGAAAGAGTTGGACATGTGGCCGCATCACACTCTGGCTTCCACAGAGGAGCATCTCCAGTTCCCATGAGGTTGAGGTTTATTGGTTTTGTATGCCGCCCACTCCCGAAGGACTTTGGGCGGCTCACAATAAACAGGGAAGGGAATAAATAAGACAATACAAACAATTTTAAAATCCACAATTAAGACGGGGCTGGGAGCTTTAACAGCCCCCAGCCTGCCGGAACAGCCAGGACTTAGTAGCTTTACGGAAAGCCGGGAGGGTAGTAAGGGTCCGGATCTCAATGGGGAGATCATTCCAGAGGGCCGGAGCAGCAACAGAGAAGGCTCTCCCCCGGGGAGTCGCCAGCCGACATTGGCTGGCAGATGGGATCCGGAGAAGGCCAAGCCTGTGCGATCGAATCGGTCTTTGGGAGATAATTGGCAGGAGGTGGTCTCTCAGGTACCCAGGTCCAATGCCATGTAGGGCTTTATAAGTAACAACTAGCACCTTGAAGCGTGTCTGGAGACCGATGGGCAGCCAGTGCAGCTCGCGGAGGATAGGTGTAACGTGGGTGTACCGAGGTGCACCCACAATCGCTCGCGCGGCTGCATTCTGGACAAGCTGAAGTCTCCGAACACTCTTCAAGGACAGCCCCATGTAAAGCGCATTCTTGAGGTCAGGGCATGAGTGGTTCCTTGGCCCTGCTAGCTAAGAACATCTTGTTACAGTGGACACCCATGTTCCTTTGATTAAGCATCCTAGCCTTGATCTAGTTCCGTAACCACGGATCCATCTAGACATCCCCCCGTCTCCCGTGTCTCCTATCTCTGGGTAGGGAAGAGGAAGGGGTCGCTGATTCTCGGGGAAGGGTGTGTGTGTTGTGGGGCCGATGCCGAAGCCCCCTGGAACGGGTTGGGACAGGGGTCATCCGGAGTGTGGGGCCTGCTGCCTTGCCCGCAACCCCCTTCCCTCTGTCCTACGGGGGTTTCCCCTGCATCGGAGCCTTCCCAGTTCTTATGCTAATGAGGTGCATTAATGCTTAATGACTGTGAACAGGGCTGGTTAATTGCACCTATCTGTGCAGGAGGCACGTTGACGTGTAAGAGGGAACGGCCGCCAGAAACAGCTGCGTGCCCTCCTGGACAGCCTTAATTACACGGGAAACGAATGTGATCTAAACCGCCAGGACAGCGATTAGCTGAAGCAGGCAGGTGGCGTACGATGCCAAAAGTGCCAAAAACTCATGAAGCTAGCTGGGGGGAGGGGCGTGGGGAGAAAAGGGGGGGCAGATTTTTCCAGCTGCCACCCGAGAGGAGAAGGTAGCCGGCCCCTCTTATCTGCCTGGTTTGGGCATCGGAGGGGGGGCGGGGTGGGGCCGGGCCCCATGGAGCAGATTAATTTAATTAATTTATGGCAGTTAGTTTGGCAAAGGCATTATCTGCCGTCTGGAGTGGAATACTGAGCAGGCCCATTAACGCTCCGCCAGTAAATCTTAACGCCCAGGAAGCAGCGAGATGCCAGGCTCTCTCTCCCCCTCTTTCGGGAGTGGGTTATCTCACCGGTGGCTTGAACACAGTTCCCTGCCGGAGTTACAAAGGGTTTTCCCTTCCTACCTCTCCCTGCTCCAGAGGGGGATGGTTTCGCTTCTCTGTTAACAGCTCTGCATGTCTCTCTCTCTCTCTCTCTCTCTCTCTCTCTCTCTCTCTCTCTCTCTCACACACACACACACACACACACACACACACACACACACACACACGGATGGGTGCATGGACGCACCCACCCACCCACCCATGGCCGAGGGAATGTGGCTCAGATGCCAGTGGCTCGGCCACGGAGGTAGTGAGTTACCTGTCGGGGTGCACCATCTGCTGCTAATTAATGATGCTTGCCGGCTGGCGATTATTCCTTGGTCTGGAGGCGCTGGAGAGGGAAGGATTGCTGCCGGGTCAGAAAGAGAGAGCGGGCGCAGGCGGGGGGGGGGCATTTTTGTGTGTGCGTGCGCGTGGAATTAATCCATCCCTCTGGCTGATGGCTGCCCCGTTTGGGATAAAGCGCGGTGAAAAATGCAAAGCGAATGCGAAGGGAAAGGAAATGCATCACTTTCCCGGATTAAGGCAAGAGAGAGAGAGAGAGGGAAAGGGAAAGAGAGAGAAAGAGAGAGAGAGAGAGAGAAGACTCCTGCTGAATTCTGATCCTGGCCTTAGTCTCCTCACCCAGGGCTTCGTTGGATGCTTTCGCCTCCGGTTCCCTAATGACTTTGCCTGTGGCTAAGCTCTTTCCTTCTCTTGCTCTGGCCCTTTGCTGAGCCTCTCCCTCCCTCCTTCCCCTCCCTCTCTCTCCTTCTCTCCCTCTCTCTCTCTCCCTCTCTCTGCCTCCCCCTCAATCCCCCCTCTCCCTCCCTCTCTCTCCTTCATTCCCTTTCTCTCCTTCTCTCCCTCTCTCCCTCCTTCCCTCTCTCCTCCTCTCTCCTCCTCTATCTCCTTCCTTCCCTTTCTCTCCTTCTCTCCCTCTCTCCCTCCTTCCCTCTCTCCTCCTCTCTCCTCCTCTATCTCCTTCCTTCCCTTTCCTCCCCTGCCTCTCTCCCTCTTCTACCCCTCCCTCTCTCTCATTCTCTCCCTCCTTACCTCTCTCCTCCTCTCTCACCCTCTCTCCTCCTTTATCTCCTTCCTTCCCTCTCCTCCCCTGCCTCTCTCCCTCTTCTCCCCCTCTCCCTCCCTCCCCCTCCCCTCCCTCTCTCTCCTACTCTCCCTCTCTCTCCTACTCTCCCCCTCTCTCCCCCTCTCTCTGCCTCCCCCTCAATCCCCCCCTCTCCCTCCCTCTCTCTCCTTCCTTCCCTCTCCTTCTCTCCTTCTCTCCCTCCTTCCCTCTCTCCTCCTCTCTCCTTCCTTCCCTCTCCTCCCCTCCCTCTCTCCCTCCCTCCCCCTCCCCTCCCTCTCTCTCCTACTCTCCCTCTCTCTCCTACTCTCCCTCTCTCTCCTTCCCTCCCTCTCTCCCTCCTTCCCTCTCTCTCCTTCCCTCTTTCCCTCCCCCTCTCTCTCCCTCTCTTCCTCCCTCCCCCCTCTCTCTTTCTCTCCTTCCCTCTCTTCCTCTCTCTCCTCCTTCCCTCTCTCCCTCCATCTCTCTCTCTCCTTCCCTCTCTCCCTCTGCCCTGGCAAAGGACAACCAGCCTCCTGGGTGCCCGTGGCAGGGAAGGCTCTACCACCCTCGCGCACTTGCGGTCCTGGCTAATCACGGTTTGCAGCAGTCAATCTGGATGCCCAAGCGGTGCCGAGACAGCCAATAACAATCAATTACAGATGTATTGATCAGCTGTCAAGGTTAACGGCCAGAGGGCTGACAGCCCGCTTGAAAGCTTGCCAGGGCGGCCAAGGCGAAGGGCCTGGCGGAGGGGGGGGGGCCTGGGAGGGCCGGTTGTGCTGGTGAGGCTCCTTCCGGATGACCTGACTGGCTCCTCTTCCCCCTTCTTGGCAGGCGAAGGGGAGGGGGGAGCGGGGGGGGGGGCAGCCACCGAAATAGCTCCTGCCTCTTACCAGGCGCCAGTTCCGCACAACCACTTCAGGCTACAGCATCTGGGTTGCTTCAAGTCAAGTTTGAGAGGCCGCATCTGTTGCTGTTGGACACGGGGCCAGCCGGCCACCCACGTAGGCGCTCCGGCCATTCGCGGCAGGGACTTTGCCTTCAAGCAAAAAGAAAGCGGTGGGGGGGGGAAGGATTCCCCAGACCCTCCCCCTTATAGAGTGGGAGTGATTGAGGGCCTTTCTCCAAGCTGACCCTTCAGATGCCTCCAGCTGACCCAGAAGCAGAAGCCGGGACAGAGTTAATGCAGGAAAAAGGACCCCAGGCCAAAATCCTGGTTTTTTCCCCCCCCCAGAATTGGGGGATCCCTGTGGCCAAACCAGCTTCTGCGCTTGTACATTTTAAAAGAATAATTGGGTCTAAGTCAGGTGTGTCCAACCTTGGCTACTTTTAAGTTTTGAGGGCTTCAACTCCCAGAATTTCCCAAGTCCTCAAGTCTTAAAAGTTGCCAAGGTTGGGTCTATCTCTGGCCTTTGTGGGTCAGACAGGTTATGAAGTCAAACCTTGAACATGGTGGACAGAAGCTGCGATGTCACAGATTCACCTGTAGCTTCGTGACGCTGTGGGGCTCCCCCAGATTCTGGTTTGTGAATCGTATGTTTCAGTTTACCGACGTGTGGAAAAAGCGGCTTGTTCCATAAATCCTAGTAGGGCACAACCTTGAGATCTGCAGTTGGGTTGAGCTCCTCAAGATGTTTGAAACACATGGTGGCTTCTCCCTTTGGAGAACACAACCGACACAACTCACCCGTTGTCGGACAATTGCTGTTTTCCGAGGGTTTCCCAGGCTACGGCGACTCAGCCTAAAGCTATAATCTTCTGGGTTTACTGATTCCATCTGGGTTAATGAGTGGGCTAATTAACTTGGTTAGAGTGTTTGGACAACATATTTACTCATCTTGATCTACTGGAGTGTGTCCTGCCAGATTTGCATAACGCAGCGGATCGAAATGAAGCTGGCTTGTTGTTGGCTTGGTAGATTCAGACCTTGAGATTTCACCAAACCTGGTTTCAAACCGAAGGGGGTTTGTGAATCCAGGGAATATGCGGTTTAGTTGACAAGCCATGGATGGCTTCAGTCTTAACCCTGTACAATGTTTCCACCCTTAATAAGGATGGGAATGGTTCTGGCGGGATCAAAGCTAATTCTGAATGCTCCGTCACTTTTTGGTGCAATCAAGGAATGAGGATCTTGGTTGAGGTGTTGTAGTCCTTTGCATTCTCCCCTCCCTCTCCTTTCGTTCTTTCTGTATTTTGTTCTTTCTTCTTCTTCGCTGCTTCGAGCTGCGTTTTGCCTTGATGGAAACATGGGGTGTACGTTGAATAAATCATCATATAGTTATGGAATCCAAAGGGGTCGGGTGGGTGGGTGAGTTGTCCCCTCTTTGGTTAAGGTTGCTATAAGGATGATTGCTGACTTTGACAGACTGAGCAAAGGAGACCTTGGGGAGGGGGGGAGCATTGGGGGTCACCAGGGGCAGAAATGTCCACCGGGAGCAGAATGCCTGGCCTTTGGCTTCTTTTAATCAGAAACGGAGGCTTCCCGTTCCTGAAATGGCAGGGTTCATATTTCATGTTTGAAAGCTGGTAGTGTGTTTGTATCGCTCTCTCTCTCTCTCTCTCTTTCTTTCTCTCCTCTCTCTGTCTCTCTCTGTCCTCTCTCTCTCTGTGTGTCTCTCTCTCCTCTCTCTTTCTTTCTCTCCTCTCTCTGTGTGTCTCTGTCTCTCTCTCTCCTCTCTCTCTCTCTGTGTCTCTCTCTCCTTTCTTTTCTCTCTCTGTCTCTCTCTCCTCTCTCTGTCTCTCTCTCCTCTCTCTGTCTCTCTCTCCTTTCTCTCTTGTCTCTCTGTCTCTCTCTGTCCTGTCTCTCTCCTCTCTCTCTCTCTCCTCTCTCTCTCTCTCTCTCTCTCTCTCTCCTCTCTCTTTCTTTCTCTCCTCTCTGTCTCTCTTTCTCTCCTGTCTCTCTCTCTCTATGTGTGTGTCTTTCTCTCCTCTCTCTCTCTCTTTCTTTCTCTCCTCTCTCTCTATCTCTGTCCTCTCTCTCTGTCTCTCTCTGTCTCTCTCTCTCCTCCTCTCTCTCTCTCTCTCTCCTCTCTCTCTCTCCTCTCTCTTTCTTTCTCTCTCTCTCTGTCTCTCTTTCTCTCCTGTCTCTCTCTCCTCTCTCTCTCTTTCTTTCTCTCCTCTCTCTCTATCTCTCTGTCCTCTCTCTCTGTCTCTCTCTCTGTCTCTCTCTCCTCTCTCTCTCTCCTCTCTCTCTCTCCTCTCTCTCTCTCCTCTCTCTCCTCTTTCTTTCTCTCCTCTCTCTCTGTGTCTCTCTTTCTTTCCTTTCTCTCCTGTCTCTCTGTCTCTCTCTGTCCTCTCTCTCTCTCCCCTCTCTCTTTCTTTCTCTCCTCTCTGTCTCTCTTTCTCTCCTGTCTCTCTCTCTCTATGTGTGTGTCTCTCTCTCCTCTCTCTCTTTCTCTCCTCTCTCTCTGTCTCTCTCTCTCTCCTCTCTCTCTCTCTGTGTCTCTCTCTCCTCTCTCTTTCTTTCTCTCCTCTCTGTCTTTCTCTGTCCTCTGTGTGTGTGTGTGTGTGTGTCTCCTTTCTCTCTCTCTCCTCTCTCTCTCTCTCTCTTTCTTTCTCTCCTCTCTCTCTGTCTCTCTGTCCTCTCTCTCTCTCTCTCTCTGTGTCTCTCTTTCTCCTTTCTCTCTCTCTCTCTCTCTTTCTCTGTTTCTGTCCCTGTCTCTTTGTCTGTGTGTGTTCGTGTGTGTGTGTGTGTGTGTGCGCGTGCGCGCATGTGTGTGTGCTGGCTAATCTGCTTGGGTAGGGGAAAAGCCACTGCCTTCAGTGGTGGCTCTGAAACCTCGCATGTCACCTGCTTGCGAAATTCAAGACTTGGCAAATTTAAGCTTGAGATAAGAAAGGGCAGGCCGGTTGCCTTCAAAGGCCTCCCTGAAACTCAGAACAAAAAAGGGACTCTTTGTGCATGCTCCCCAAAGCCCTTTTGGCTCACTTATGGGACGTGAGAATTCATTTTTCTTTTGAGAGAGAGAAGGAGGGAGGGAGAGAGGGAGAGAGAGAGAGAAGGAAATTGATGGATCAGTTCCAAAGTGGACTTTTCCGACAGAGAAGAGACGTTGGCTGGAGAACTTCCTCTGAATCAAGCTTTCATCCCTTAATTGCTTAAGCCAGGGGTGTCCAGCCTTGGCCACTTTAAGACTTGTGGACTTCAAGGATTCCTCCTGGGGAATGGCCATGGCACTTAGACTTATATAGTGCTTCATAGACCCCTCTAAGCGGTTTACAGAGAGTCAGCATATTGCCCCCAACAACTGGCTCCTCATTTTACCCACCTCGGAAGGATGGAAGGCTGAGTCAACCTGGAGTTGAATTGAACTGCAGGCAGTCAGCAGAATTAGCCTGCAATACTGCATTCTAATAGGAAGGAAGGAAGGAAGGAAGGAAGGAAGGAGGGAGGGAGGGAGGGAGGGAGGGAGGGAGGGAGGAAGGAAGGAAGGAAGGAAGGACAATACCACTTAGACTTATATGCCGCTTCACAGTGCTTTCCAGCCCTCTCTAAGCAGTTTACAGAGTCAGCCTCTTGCCCCCAACAATCCGGGTCCTCATTTTACCCACCTCGGAAGGATGGAAGGATGAGTCGACCTGGAGCTGAATCGAACTGCAGGCAGTCAGCAGAATAGCCTGCAATATTGCATTCTAACAGACAGGAAAGAAGGAAGGAAGAAAGGAAGGAAGGAAGGAAGGAAGGAAGGAAGGAAGGAAGGAAGGAAGGAAGGAAGGAAGGACAATAACACTTAGACTTATATACAGCTTCATAGTGCTTTCCAGCCCTCTCTAAGCAGTTTACAGAGTCAGCCTCTTGCCCCCAAGAATCCAGGTCCTCATTTTACCCACCTCAGAAGGATGGAAGGCTGAGTCAACCTGGAGCTGAATTGAACTGCAGGCAGTCAGCAGAATTAGCCTGCAATACTGCATTCTAACAGACAGGAAGGAAGGAAGGAAGGAAGGAAGGAAGGAAGGAAGGAAGGAAGGAAGGAAGGAAGGAAGGAAGGAAGGACAATACCACTTAGACTTATATGCCGCTTCACAGTGCTTTACAGCCCTCTCTAAGCGGTTTACAGAGTCAGCCTCTTGCCCCCCCAGCAATCCGGGTCCTCATTTTACCCACCTCAGAAGGACGGAAGGCTGAGCCAACCTTGAGCCGGTGAGATTTGAACTGTGGAACTGCAGCTAGCAGTCAGCTGAAGTAGCCTGCAGTGCTGCACTCTAACCACTGCGCCACCACGGTTCCTGGAGGAATTCTGGGCATTGAATGGGCACAAGTCTTCAACTTGGCCAAGGTTGGGCACCCCTGGCTTAAACCCACGGGAGTTTATGCAGGCATTCCCTCCTCATGCCGAACCCCCCGAACCCCCACTTTTTTTTTTTTTTTTTTTTGCCACCGGTAAAGATTTCCTGGGCTGGATCCCCAGCCGAGCTCCCAGCTCTTCTCTTCCTCTGCCTAATGGTGTTAAATTGATTAGCCCAAACCCCAGCGACAAATCATGGGGGTGTTAATAAGATTCAGAGGGCAAGGATGGGAAGGTGCTGGGGGGCCCTTCGAACAGCCTCCCCACCGTAGAACTGTCGGGAAACAGCTGGATGGCTTTAAAAGTCAGGAAATTGAGGGAGGGAGGAAAGATCTTCTCCTCCTCCTCCTCTTCCTCCTCCTCCTCCTCCTCCTCCTCTTCTTCTTCTTCTTCTTTTCCTTCTTCTTCTTCTTCTTCTCCTTCTTTTCCTCCTCCTCCTCCTCCTCCTTCTCCTTCTCCTTCTCCTTCTCCTTCTCCTTCTCCTTCTCCTCCTCCTCCTCCTCCTCCTCTTCCTCCTCCTCCTCCTCTTCTTCTTCTTCTTCTTTTCCTTCTTCTTCTTCTTCTTCTCCTTCTTTCCTCCTCCTCCTCCTCCTCCTTCTCCTTCTCCTTCTCCTTCTCCTTCTCCTTCTCCTTCTCCTTCTCCTTCTCCTCCTCCTCCTCCTCCTCCTCTTCCTCCTCCTCCTCCTCTTCTTCTTCTTCTTCTTTTCCTTCTTCTTCTTCTTCTTCTCCTTCTTTTCCTCCTCCTCCTCCTCCTCCTCCTCCTCCTTCTCCTTCTCCTTCTCCTTCTCCTTCTCCTTCTCCTTCTCCTTCTCCTCCTCCTCCTCCTCCTCCTCCTCGGTTAAAATTCTCCTGCTTCCCCCCCCCCTTTCATTGGCTTCCAGAGAAAACGCTGCCAATCACCTTCGCCGCATCCGCACGTTCTCCTCTGCAACAGGGCCAAATCCCCAAACCGCACGCAGGAAAGAGGAGAGGCTGCTGCTAAACAATTCTTTAAAATTAATTATTTTCCCTTCCTCGGTCCCTCCCTCATCGTTCCAGCCACTCTCTTCTCCCCATCCTCGTCTCCTCTCTCCCTCCCTCTCTCTCTCTCCCTGTCTCCCCAGCTAATGACTTCTAAGCACACTGACATTTCCACGCGGGCAGCTTCTAACGGTGCGCATTACATGCTGGTACATAAATTGGCCAGACGGCTCTCGCAGATCCCTCCAGAAGCCCTCCCCCCCCCTCCGGGAGGCGGATCTCCCCGGTGAACCTCCTGAGATGCCTTCAGAGGGATGGGGAGGGGGGAGAGGGAGAGGGGCTGAGGCCCCTTCCTTTTTCTCTCGAGCTGGTGACCTGCTCCTTTGCAGCTCCGATCTGTGGTTTTCTCACCAGTGGTGCAGTCCCGTCCCCCCCCGCCTCGCTGCAGTTGGCTTGGCAGAATGACAGAGGGACAGAATCACAACGTTGGAAGGGACCTTGGAGGTCTTCTAGTCCAGCCCCTTGCTCAAGCAGAAGATCCTATGCCATCCTGGACAAATGGTTGTCCGATCTCTCTCCAATGGTGGAGCATTCACAGCTCCCGAAGAGAAGCCTTTCCACTGATGAATTGTCCTCACTGTCAGGAAATTCCTCCTTCGTTCTACGTTGCTTCTCTCCTCGGTTAGTTTCCATCCATTGCTTCTTTTTCCTGCTTTCAGGTGCTTAAAAACATAGGTTGACCCCCCTAATCTCTGTGGCAGGCTCTTAAGTACTGGAATTCAGCTGATGTCCCGTCCCCCCCAATTCTTCTTTTCATAAGACGCACCCAGAGGGAGAGAGTTGGAAGGGACCTTGGAGGTCTTCTAGTCCAACCCCCTGCTCAAGCAGAAGATCCTATGCCATCCTGGTTGTCCAACCTCTTCTTTAGGCTCTCAAGTACTGGAATTCAGCTGATGTCCCGTCCTCCCCAATTCTTCTTTTCATAAGACGCACCCAGAGGGAGAGAGTTGGAAGGGACCTTGGAGGTCTTCTAGTCCAACCCCCTGCTCAAGCAGAAGATCCTATGCCATTCTGGACAAATGGTTGTCCAACCTCTTCTTTAGGCTCTCAAGTACTGGAATTCAGCTGATGTCCCCCCCCCCCAATTCTTCTTTTCATAAGACGCACCCAGAGGGAGAGAGTTGGAAGGGACCTTGGAGGTCTTCTAGTCCAACCCCCTGCTCAAGCAGAAGATCCTATGCCATTCTGGACAAATGGTTGTCCAACCTCTTCTTTAGGCTCTCAAGTACTGGAATTCAGCTGGTGTCCCCCCCCCCAATTCTTCTTTTCATAAGACGCACCCAGAGGGACAGAGTTGGAAGGGACCTTGGAGGTCTTCTAGTCCAACCGCCTGCTCAAGCAGAAGATCCTATGCCATTCTGGACAAATGGTTGTCCAACCTCTTCTTTAGGCTCTCAAGTACTGGAATTCAGCTGGTGTCCCCCCCCCAATTCTTCTTTTCATAAGACGCACCCAGAGGGAGAGAGTTGGAAGGGACCCTGGAGGTCTTCTAGTCCAGCCCCCTGCTCAAGCAAGAGACCCCACTTCAGACAAAGGGGCTGCCCAGTCTTTTCTTCAAAGCCTTAAAAGTGATGGAGCCCCCAAGACTTTGGTGGGGGGGGGGCAAACTATCCCACTGGTTCATTGTTCTCCCTGCCAGGAAGTTTCTCCTTGGTTCTTGGGTTGGATCTCCCTCGCATAAGTTTCCATCCGTTGCTTCTGAGCTGTAGATACCGGAGGGAAGAAGGAACGGAGTCACATTCTCCCCATTTCCTTTAACCGGTTTGCCGGCCATTGCTGCAGCCCGGCTCATTCAGTTTGACCCCCGCCGACCCTGCCTTTCATCCTGGAAGTTTTACCACTGAACTGTTATCTGCAGTTCGGCGGTTCTAATCTCACCGGCTCAAGGTTGACTCAGCCTTCCATCCTTCCGAGGTGGGTGAAATGAGGACCCGGATTGTTGGGGGCAATATGCTGACTCTGTAAACCACTTAGAGACGGCTGAAAGCCCTATGAAGCGGTATATAAGTCTAACTGCTATTGCTATTGCTATTGCTACCACGTGATCCGGGAAAGGACGGCCCAGCTGCGCAACTCCACAAGGCCGTTGTTAGGGGAAGAGTTGAGTCAGTCTCTCTCTTTCTAGCGCAGTGAAATCCAGAGGGAAATCAACGCCTCGTGCTGATCTTAAAAGGATGTGGAAATCTTTTCTTTTCCCCACCTCCTTCCCTCCTCGGCCTTTTGTGTGTGTTTTCTGCAGCTGCTAAGATGTTCGTGTGAGCTATTATTCCAAATTTCCTTGCCAAAATCATTCCTCACTGGGTGGAGAAGCAACCATTAGTAATCAGCCTCTAATCATGCGCCAGAGAAATGTTTGCGGTTCCCTTACCGAAAAGGGGATGTAAGCGGAGAGGGGCAGAGGCTTCTGGAAAACAGGGGGAGGGCACGGGGGGGGGGGAAGGGGGCACTGCCTTTGCCTTCCTCTGCAGTTGCCACCAAAAGGAGCATATGGCGGCTCGCCCAATCGGGGGGGGGGGGAGAGGGAGACATGCGACCGCCATTCCCTTCCTGCTGGTTCTGTTGAGCCTGGGTTGAACGTTGAAGGCGTTTGCGAGCTGCGGGGCCGGATGTCAAAGGAGAGATTCCAGAAACTGGATGAAAGGAGAACGTTGGGAAGGAAAGCTGGGAGGAAGGGCCTTGGCAGAGCCCGACGTTGAAACAGGACACTTCTGAGAGAAGAGCATCGTGGAATCCTGAGGCTGGAAGGGACCTTAGAGGCCTTCTAGTCCAACCCCCTGCCCAAGACAGGAGTCTTTTACACCACAACAACTGCACTTGACTACTGCAATGCGCTCTACATGGGGCAGCCCTTGAAGAGCATTCGGAGACTTCAACTCGTCCAGAACGCAGCCGCGCGAGCGATCGTGGGTGCACCTCAGTTCACCCACGTAACACCTATCCTCCGTGAGCTGCACTGGCTGCCTATTGGTCTTCGGATACGCTTCAAGGCGCTAGTCGTAACTTATAAAGCCCTTCATGGTATTGGACCTGGGTACTTGAGAGACCGCCTGCTGCCAATTACCTCCGATAGACCCGTTAGATCACACAGGGTTGGCCTCCTCCGGGTTCCGTCCACCAGCCAATGCCATCTGGCTACCACCCGGGGGAGGGCCTTCTCTGTGGCAGCTCCGGCCCTTTGGAACGAACTCCCCGCGGAGATCCGGACCCTCGCCTCTCTCCAGGCCTTCCGGAAAGCCGTCAAAACCTGGCTGTGCCGGCAGGCCTGGGGTTGATGAGTTCCCCTCCCCTCTCGACGGGTGTGGCTGTGTGACTCTTGTGTATTTTAATTACGTGTATTGTGTTTGTATCCCTTTTTCCCCTTTTGAGTTGTTTGCCGCCCTGAGTCCCTCCCGGAGAAGGGCGGCATACAAATAAACTAAATCTTAATCTAATCTTAATCTTAATCTCTTAGACTTATAAACCACTCCATAGTGCTTCACAACAAGTTTACAGAGTCAACATTTTGCCTCCAACAATCTGGGTCCTCATTTGACCGACCTCGAAGGATGGAAGGCTGAGCCACCCTTGAGCTGGTTAGGATCGAACTCCTGGCAGTGAGCAGCCTGCTTTATTGAATTCTGGCCAGGGTACCCCCCTCATGGCTCCTATCCTGGACACCACCACCATCCTGGACAAATGGCGGTCCAATCTTTTCTTGAAAGCCTTCAACGATGGAGAACTCCAGGAGGCTTCATCGTTCTCCCTGTCAGGAAATTGCTCCTCCTTTCCAGCTTGGCTGTCCCTCTGAAGAGCTTCCACCGGTTGCTTCTCATCCTGCCCCCAGGTGCTACGGAGAATAAATCAACACTGGGACAGCCCTTCAAAGGTTGGGGGATGCCATCATGTCTTCCCCGAAGCCTACTAAGATTTTTTTTTCCACATTATTCTTCTCCAGTAGATGTTCCTCAAGATGTCAGGGACATCTTGTCCATATGTTCTCAGCGGCACAGAACAGAACATAATAACAGAGTTGGAAGGGACCTTGGAGGTCTTCTAGTCCAACCCTGTTTAGGCAGGAAACTCTACACCGCTTCGGACAAATGGATATCCAACATTTTCTTAAAGACTTCCAGTGTTGGAGCATTCACAACTTCTGGAGGCAATTTCTGTTCCACCGGTTAATTCTTTTCACTGTCAGGAAATTTCTCCTCGGTTCTAAGTTGCTTCTCTCCTTGATTAGTTTCCACCCATTGCTTCTTGTTCTACCCTCAGATGCCTTGGAGAATAGCTTGACTCCCTCTTCTTTGGGGCAGCCCCTGAGATATTGGAAGACTGCTATCATGTCTCCCCTAGTCCTTCTTTTCATTAAACTAGACATACCCAGTTCCTGCAACCATTCTTCATATGTTTTAGCCTCCAGTCCCCTAATCCTCTTTGTTGCTCTTTTCTGAACTCTTTCCAGAGTCTCCACATCTTGTTTACATCATGGTGACCAAAACTGGATGCCGTACTCCAAGTGTGGCCTTCCCAAGGCCTTATAAAGTGGTATTAACCCTTCACGTGACCTTGATTCTCTCTGTTGATGCAGCCTAGAACTGTGTTGGCTTTTTTGGCAGCTGCTGCACACGGCTGGCTCCTATTGAAATGGTTGTCCACTAGGACTCCAAGATTGCAGGTGCTACTATTGAGCAAGGTATCACATGGGTGATGTGATCCAGCCTCTTCATGGAAGCAATTTGAGTGTTGCGTTCCTTGCCTCAATCAAGGGGGTAGCAAGGAAGTCCACTTTCTCTCCCAGGAGAAGATGTGATCAGTGACCCTGTTGAGGTGCTACAAGAAAAGCTTCTGGAGATGGAAGATGAAGTGGAAATTCAAAATCCAGGGTGGCCCATCTGTACAGAGAAATGGGTTTTGGGCGCCAGAGGATCCTGTAAGGCAGGATCTGACATTCCAAGCAAGATGCAGAATGGCCATTTTTCAATTTTGGGGCGTTGGTAAAACTGGCTGGCTGGGGATTCAGCCTCTTAACCAAGTGGGAGTGGAAGTGGCGTTTTCCCACTGAGACACGATGCCCTTTGCAGTTCGTATTTATTTATTTTTGCTTTTAAAAAAAGAAATAAATGCTATAGCAGCAGGAAAGTGTGGAGTTTAACCGTTGTCTCCCCTGTGGCCTCGGTGAGGAATCTCCGAAGGGTTTTGCAGAAGGAAGAATAGTTCAGATTTCTTACAACCTCCTTCCCCCCCCCACTCTTTTCTTTTTGAACAGCTGGGGATTTACTGTGGGGAGGAGGGGAACGGGGAAATTAGAGAGAGGAGGGGGGGGTTCCCAACAAGGAAGGACTACAGATTTTTTTTTCCAGGGCCGTTGAGAGCAAAAAGGTGCATCAAAAGGGAAATAAAAGAAATAAAACTTTTGAATATAAAAAAAAAGAAAAAAGGGAAATAACTGAATTCTAAAAAGTGTGGCCAGAAATCTCCTTCTAGTTCCTCACTGTAAAAACCTGGTCATTCCTTGGAACTAAATGCAGAGGTTGAAGATTGATTTAAAAACCAGGATATAGTTAAATTGTGAACTTGGCACTGACACCTTCAGATGACTGAAGGAGGGTCTGGATAAATGCAGAGAAATGGGGTGATTCACAGCCCTTAACCCTTGAACCCCATCATAGTGGAATAAAGAGGGTCTTTTTTGGGGGGGTAACCAAGATGGATTAGGTACCGACGTGTCTCTACCAACCATGATGGGACCCCCGTGGGAGGGTTCCCCATAAATACAGAGGGTCCACGGCCTATGATCACAGTTGTGTCCCAAATTTTTGTTGCTAAGTGACAGGGTGATCAAGTGTCCCATTTCACGACCTTCCTTGGCCGCAGTCGCGAAGCAAATCCCTGCCGCCGTTCAGTGAGCCACAAGGTTATTAAGTGAATCAAGCCTCCCTGTTGACTTTGCTTCAAAGAAGATCCCCGAAAGGGATCGGGGGACCCCTCGGCCCAGTGTAACTGTCAAGAAATAGGAATCCGTCTGAATTTGGATCGCCCAGGGATGTCGCAACGGCCATAAGTGTGGGAAACACGGTCATCGGTCGCTTTCCCCCCCCAGGGCCATTGTCACTAAACAAACTGTTGTAAGTTGAGGACTACCTGTAAGGAATCTACCTCCCTCCTCTCTTCCTCGCACGGGAGGTGTACAGGGAACAAACCCTGGCCTGTGCGCGAAGACGCGTCTCTTTTACAAAGGGCTCTGCGGAGGAGGTCTGGGGCAAGGCTGGCCCCAGGAGGGGGCTCACCTGAGCCCAGAAGCCCCCCTCACTGAAGGCTTGATGAGGGGGGAGGAAGGAGCCGATCCTAGAATTGGACGCCGCCGAGGGGGACATTTAGCTTTACTTCCTTGTGCTAGACAGAAGGTGGTTTGTGCTGGCAGGCAATTGCTGCCAGAGTCATTTATGGCTGTCATTGCGTCCCATCCCCCCCCCCACATGCCTGCCGGTAGCATTTCCCCCCTCCCTCCCAACTCCCTGATGTGCCTGCCTTCTTCTTTTGATGGATCCAATCCTATCTGCTGTGCGCCTGGTTTTCCAGCTCCTTGCTAATTGCTCCGAGCAGCGCCGTGCTCGGAATAAAAGGTGACTCCTTTGCACCTCGGCCTCCTCCGTCTTGGGGAGGGGGAGGGACTGGGGGGGGGAGAGATCTTCGATGGGAGAGGCAGGAACAGATGAGGAAAGGGGGGCGGGAAACGGATGCCAAATGTGCCACCGGTTTCTGAAGCCTGGAGGGGGGCCAGGAAATAGGAGAAGGAGGAGGATGAAGCGGAGTGTCACTTTCCCGCCGATGCGTGTCTGTACATGCAGAGGCCTTCGTGCCCATGTTCGCCTTCCATGGTGGTTTCATCTCATTTCGTTTTGGAAGGGGGGGGCGGGTGTGTGTGTGTTGGCAGTGGTGGTGTTTTTGTCTGTCCTGGTGGGTGAGGGCTCCTCTGCGGCGACCACCGACCAGGGTTGGCTTGCCCTCCCCTTCCCAACCGCCAGCGTGGCTAAATGTCCTTCTTGGCCCGGCTTTCCACATGCAATTGGGGAAGGTATCGATTTCCTGCCATTCCTTCTGTCGGCGGACTCCAGAGCAGGTCCCGGTTAAAATAATCATCGTGGCGATTGCTGTAGCAAAGATCGTTTTGAAAAACGTGCGTAAACAGCGCGCCCCTCTCTCTGGCCCTGCTCTCCGTCATCGTCTGCTGGGCTGAGATAAGTCCAATTGGGCTTGCTCTTGAGGAGGTTCCCCAGGGGATTACACCGGTTAAGGACCCCCCCCCCCTTCCCAAGCTTCTTTGGGATTTAAAGGAATCTTTCTCCTCTCCAAATCCTCACCTCCTGACCGGTGGCTGTGATAGTATCTATACCCCAAGCGCCTCTGAGTTACTTCTCATCCTGTCCTTCTTCTGGTGTGGAAGGGCACGCCTGCCCTTTTATAGAACAGCTTCAAATGACTATCTTTCATAGCTACAGGTAGTCCTCCCTCTACAACCACTGATGACTCTTTTTTTTATGACCGATGCCACGGTCACCCGATCATAATTCGGATGCTTGGCCACTGGTTCATATTTATGATGGTTGCAGCCTCCTGGGGGGTCATGCGGTCCCCGTTTGCAACCTTTAGGCGAGCAAAACCCGATGTAAACAAATATATTTCAATGTTTTGCCCAGGGAAAAGGACTTCTCTTGTGCCACGGGTTCAGAGGCTGTAAAGGGACACACCACCAAATCCGAGATGTAATCGAACCAGAGAACGTGGCTTGGACGTTGGGGCCCTACCACTCGATCAAGGATGATGGGTCTTGCAGTACACAAGGGAAGATCCAGATTTCTCTGGAAGAGGGAAGGGGATGCGCGGCGCAGTTCTACACAGTTGTGTGTTGTTTGGGCAATGGGTTCAATCCTTCAAGCTTCAGCCTCGTGAATTGGTGGGAATCGCCCCGTTTTTCATCAGGATGACGGGAGGCTGATGTGGCGCCATGCGTGCGCCTCCATCGATGGGAGAGAACGAAAATCAGCCACCATGGCTGAAATTAGACTGCTTTACGTCTCGGTTGGCTTCTGGGTAAGGACGGACGGATGGAGCAGCACCAGCCTCTCCTTCGGGCAGCAAAATGCCTCGGGCTCCCCGATCGAGATGGCACGGAGCGTGGGAGGAGAGAACTAAAATGGCAGGAAGAGAAGGCGCCAGGCCAGGACCGAAACGGAGCGCGAACACTGTGGCTATCGTCACAATCTCGTGCGTCGGCTGCTGGAGGGGTCCAGGCCAGGCTGCAGCTCAGGCCTTTAGTGCCATTCCCAGGGCCCGAGCCGGAACAGATGGCAACGCAGAGGAGCGAGACAGGGCTCCATTGTGGTGGCAGAAGTCCTGGCAGAACAAGAGAGGGGGGGTAGAGGAGAAGCCGTCACTGGGCCAAGTGCCACCCAAAGCCGATAAGGATGGTGCCAGGGCTGCCATCCAGAAAGGACCGACTTTGGGCCTCTTTGGATTTAGGCGAAGTAATATCTTTCGTGCGATTATCATGACTGAGCGAAAATTCAGTCCGATGACTTGATGCCCATCATCTCCCGATCGGAAGAAGGAGTTGCGGCCAAAGCATTCGACTGAGTCTTGTGGTCCCTTCCACCGTTTGAGTGCAGGCTCGCCTGGGAGGGATTCAAAGTGTTCCTATGGGTAGTCCTCGACTTACAACGGTTTCTTTAGTGGCCGTTTGAAGTTACAACAGCCCCGGGGGAAAGCAACTTGTGACCACTCTTCACACTTAGGACCGTTGCACCATCCTCAGGGTCATGTGATTAAAGTTTGAAAACCGCACCCAAAGACCCAACCTATGACCGCTC
Source organism: Thamnophis sirtalis (assembly GCF_051295495.1). Classification (NCBI taxonomy): domain Eukaryota; kingdom Metazoa; phylum Chordata; class Lepidosauria; order Squamata; family Natricidae; genus Thamnophis; species Thamnophis sirtalis. The sequence goes on along the minus strand of NW_028261394.1, from coordinate 1,587,999 downwards.
CTCGCACTTATGACTATTACAGCAGACTCACAGTCATGTGATCAAAATTTGGGAGCTTGGCAACTGGGACCTACGATGGTTGCAGCATCCCGGTGGCCCGTGTGGTCGCCTTTTGCGACTGTCCAGCTGACTTCCTCCGGGCAATGTCCATGGGGGAGGCCTGATCCACTTAACAACTGTGTGATTCGCTTAACAACCATGGCAAATTTTAAAAAAAAGATCATAGAATCGGCCGCCATTCCCTTAACTCCTTCGGCTTAGAATGGAGGATTAACCCGTATTGGATTGAGCCTTCCCGTTGGAAGAGAAACCGACTCATCTGTCCTTGTCGATCATTTTCGGTGACATGTTTAATTTTTCTCCCTTTTGGTCACTTAGGAAGTTGGCCATTTGGTCTGGGGGTGGTTGGGGGACCCCGATCCTAATCCGGCTGTGTGATATGGTTTAGGTTTATTCGATTCATATGCCGCCCTTCTCCCAAGGACTCAGGGCGGCGTACCACATTAAAAAAAAAACATATAATACAAAAGTTAAGAAGAAATTAAGCAGGATATCCCCAAACCCAATTAAAATTGACAATGACACTTTTTTTTTAAAAGAATTCAAATTAAAATTGACAGTAATCAATAATTTATTTTGTTCTGTTCAGGCCAGGCCGGCTTGCTGGAAAAGCCAACTTTTTAGGGCACGTCGGAAGGACCGGAGGTCGGGGATTATACGAAGCTCCGGGGGCAGCTCATTCCAGAGGGAAGGGGCCCCCACAGAGAAGGCTCTCCCCCTGGGGGGTCGCTAGCCGACACTGTCTGGCCGACGGCACCCTAAGGAGGCCAACTCTGTGGGATCGCTCTGGACGATGGGAGGCTACCGGTGGCAGTAGGTCAGTGGTGGGTTTCAAAAAATTTTGGAGCCTCTTCTGTAGGTGTGGCCTGCTTTACGGGTCCACTGGTGGAACCTCTTCTAACCGGTCCGGTAGATTTGACGAACCGGCTCTACCGAATAGGTGCGAACTGGTAGGAACCCACCTCTGCAGTAGGTGGTCTCGCAGGTACCCTGGGCCTAAGCCATGGAGCGCATTAAAGGTCATAATTAGTTCCTTGAATCGCACCCGGAAGACAACCGGAAACCAGTGCAGGCCGCCTAAAAGGGGTGTAACATGGGAATACCTGGGCCCTGATCCTGCTCAGCCTGCGTCCCCTGCCCCCTTTCCCCTGGCCTTCAGGTGGGGAAAACAGGAATTTCCTCCACCTGCCAGGAGGACGGATCGCTCTCCGGCGCTGGCGGCCTCTTTCCTTCCTCCCTGGAGGCCGGTGAGAATTAGCGGATGACTCCGAAGGCCCCAGGACGGCTGCTGAACGTGACCACAATGCAATTACCCTTTTTTTGTGTGTGTGTGTGTGGGGGAAACGGATTCGTTCGACAGCGAGGAGCAATTTCGCGCATGAGCCGGTGGAAGCACCTGAGGGCACGGGGGTGGGGGGTGGGGGTGGGGGTCCGGCCCCTCCCAGGAGTCGTCAGAAGGAACGCCATTTCGTTTGCATAAGTTAATTTATTTCAATGGAAGCCTGCTCAGAACGGTTGAGTGCTGAAGCAGTGCTGGAGGCAGACGGGGAGCCATTTGCCCGAGCGCTAAAATATACCTCCTTGGTTTGGTAGCCGACAGAGAAGAAGCTAAAATAAAACAAAGGCTGTCATTTGGAGGCCCCGGAGGAAACAGGCCCACATGGAGCCCCACAAAGGCAACATGCCAGCACTGGACTCAACCTCCACCAGGGCCAAGAGAAGTAAGCAAAAAACGGCGGTTTTTTTGGATTGATGGGTTGAGTCTGCTTCAGGAACCTTCCACGGTGTGGCATGCACAGTCAGACTTCAACTTGTTGTTAGTTGTGAAGTCGTGTCCAGCCCATCGCAACCCCATGGACAACGTTCCTCCAGGCCCTCCCGTCCTCTCCCATCCTCAGGAGTCCATTGAAGGTCAAGCTGGCTGCTTCGGTGACTCTGCCCAGCCACCTCCTTCTCTGCCGTCCCCTTCTTCTTCTTTTGCCCTCTGTCGTTCCCAGCATGAGGCTCTTCTCCAGGGAGTCCTTCTTCCTTCTCATCAGGTGGCCAAAGTCTTTGAGTTTCTTCTTCAGGATCTGGCCTTCTAAAGAGCAGCCAGGGTGGATCTCCTCTAGGACTGACCGGTTGGATGGCCTTGCAGTCCTTCTTTTGCCCTCCATCCTTCCCAGCATGAGGCTCTTCTCCAGGGAGTCCTTCTTCCTTCTCCTTAGGTGGCCAAAGTCTTTGAGTTTCCTCTTCAGGATCTGGCCTTCTAAAGAGCAGCCAGGGTGGATCTCCTCCAGGACTGACCGGTTGGATGGCCTTGCAGTCCTTCTTCTTTTGCCCTCCATCGTTCCCAGCATGAGGCTCTTCTCCAGGGAGTCCTTCTTCCTTCTCATCAGGTGGCCAAAGTCTTTGAGTTTCCTCTCCAGGATCTGGCCTTCTAAAGAGCAGCCAGGGTGGATCTCCTCCAGGACTGACCGGTTGGATGGCCTTGCAGTCCTTCTTCTTTTGCCCTCCATCGTTCCCAGCATGAGGCTCTTCTCCAGGGAGTCCTTCTTCCTTCTCATCAGGTGGCCAAAGTCTTTGAGTTTCCTCTTCAGGATCTGGCCTTCTAAAGAGCAGCCAGGGTTGATCTCCTCCAGGACTGACCAGTTGGATGGCCTTGCAGTCCAAGGGACTCAATGCAGGAGTCTTCTTCTCCAGCACCAGAGTTCAAAGGCCTCCATCCTTTGGTGCTCAGCCTTCCTTGTGGTCCAACCTTCACAGCCATCCATGGCAACTGGGGAAACCAGAGCCTTGACTATACACACTGTTGTTGGCAGGGTGATGTCTCTGCTTTTTAGGATGCTGTCTAGATTGGCCATCGCTTTCCTCCCCAGGAGCCTCTTTTGATTTCTTAGCTTCAACTTACTAGTCATTTAGTGACTGAAAATACGACAGACCCCCCCCCCCAAAAAGGGTACAGGTAATCCTTAACCTACAACCCGAAATA